>NC_045746.1:1468569-1487633 GCF_008692095.1 Etheostoma spectabile
CCCTTCCACCCAAGCAGTTTCGCTACGTTATCAAATGGCCTGTGGCGATTCCCTGTCAGGCTCCTGACAAAACAACACTTTGGGGTCCAAGGATGTTTTTGTTGGTCCACACATCAATGGCTGGATTTTTTTTTAACTCCATGCACTGCCCTTTCTCCATTATTGTGATGCTTCATGTTTGTGTTCGGACCATCTCATTCTTTGGTATTTGGGGAAATCTGGCTGATCAGATTCTGTCCAGGAGCAAGTCCCTACTGTAGTTCAGATCATATAGAGGTTCTGGCAAGACTGGATATTTTAAATGGCGGCAATCTACAGGCAGCTAATTTTAAAAGAAGCTCTCTCTTGATGCTGATTCTAGGTCAGCGTTGTATTAACTGAATGGCAAGTAATATGATTTGGCCAAAATAGGCTCACACCCTTGTTTAGGATAAATCCAAATTCTCAAAAGGATATTTGCTGCCATTCTCAAACCTGTCCATCTGTTCAGTGAGGAACTCTGGGATTTGTTTGTGGACTTCGGCCTGGCCTGCTAGTTGTACTGAGATTATCTTAATCCCATTCACTGCCGATGGCACAAAGATGACTTTAGCATTAAGGGGCTCTCAAAGGCACCCAGGTTTGTCTTTGCATAATGTAAATACTGGTGCTGTGGCCTCGGCAGGGGAGAAATCAAGGTACTATATTCCCATGCAGTGCTCTTTCTCCTATGTTGTCCTCAGATCATATTAACTCCATTTTGTACACAATGTTATGCTGTAGAACATGAAAATAAAAAACACCTTGCCTCAAGCCTACTAAGTGTCCAGACACCAGTGAGTGAGGGGGTCGCCCCAAAACTGTTGCCTCTCCTGCTTCCTCATCCATTTTTATGGTTTTATTTTGCTGACTAGTGCTCATTTCTGTCTCCCCATTAGTTGTGCTCCGTCCTGTACGCTAGAGCAAAACAAAATTTGCTCGAAATTAGTGTATTTTGTATTATTTTACTGTAAAATTTCTCGTGCGAGCATGAAAGTACTTTCCATATACCCCAAACAACAAAAATATTCAATGATCAGACTGAGCAAACACTTCATTCTTGACCTCAGAAACAACAATTTCAGCTCAAAGTCCATTTACTTGCTTGTTGCGGAGCTTTTGACCGTATCTCACAGTCCTCATCAGTAGATTGAGTTTCATCAGTTGTCATGGAACTATAGATGTTCAAACATGTTTCTTTCATTTTATATAACAACTGAGCCAACTCAATCTGCTAAAAAAAGACCATGCAATACAACCGAAAGCTGCAGACGGAGGGAATTTTCTAATTCGTGTGAAGTTTTCCAAATACATTACACGTGACAGCTAGCTGTTGAGCATGACGCGTAGTTGCGTTCTTAATCCTAACTGACATCACAGAGTTTTAGCCGTCTAAAAGTTAACATTCTTACCCAACAGATGTTAATGTTGTGAGATGTTTGCGATATTGGATAATTTACTTCCTTTTGGGCAAAACTGGCAGAAAAAGAGGGATCATATATTTTCACTCCCAAATTGACACCCTAACGGTGCCATATTGCATCAACCTCCTGATCTGATCATCTAACTTATTTATATTGGAGTAGAAGTAAGCTCTCAACCCTGCAACCCTTGGGGGAGTGAGCTGCTAAACATAAATTCAGAAATGACCTGCCATTATAAACGTGTGCTCACACAGCAGAATTGAAACTGTAGCATCAAAGAGCCACAATAGGCGGTCTTGTTTTCTCTAGTGAGAGTGATATGAATACTTATGAGGAGGGTTTTTTTCTTCTTCAAATGGAGCGGCTGGTCTGGCTTTTGTTCTCTGCTGTGTTTACCCCCTCCGCTGCCGCCTAATAAAGGGCTGAGCGTTCAGCTTTGATTTATGAGCTGAATAAAACAAGATAGCATAATTCTGCCTACAGACAGTATAAAAATCAAGTCTTGTGAGTTACGAGGGACCCTCAATGTATGTGTCCTCACAAACACACACACGCACGCTATGTCCATGCACTTATTGTCCAGCGTAGCTACTGAACAGTGATGGCTTTAACAGCAGTTCATATGCTGACAGTTTTATAAGCATTCATGGTTTATGTACCTGATCCTCACTGAGATCAATATTTCATACATGACAATACTTGTTTGTGATAAGAGGCAGACACCTATTATATTATCCAAGTAATGGTCAAAATATGCTACAATATTTATAGATTAAGCTGTGGTACTCTATATCTAAGCTACAGTATCAGTGTGTATCAGTTTGTCTATGTGACATCCCTGACAAAAGAATCCTACTTTTTTCCATTTTTATTTGCACTGTCAGATCCAGACATTGAAGTTAGAGTGACAGGTTTTCAGGAGGCCCTCTCAGCTCTGTGGATGCAGATCAGCTGGTCATCCACTTCTAGCAGGCGATAAAACGCGAGCAGATGCCCACAGGGTCGTTATCTGCCCTGCTCGCCTGCAGCTCCTGCTCACAGACCCTCCTGTGTTCTGTAGAAATACCACTCAACAATAGACAGACAGCATGTGGCACTCTGTGGATTCAGACGTCATGTGAAAATGACTGGAAATGTAATTGGAGTTGTTTTAAATTGTACTTTTTAAGAAAGAAATTGACTATCTTCACAGTGGAGTACACATGAGTAGTCTTAGCGTTGCCTTGCACGACCCTGAGTATAGATTAAGTAGCAGTGTGTCTTCAAAGTGTCCAGATCCCACCAACCATAGGGCCAGTTCCCATGGCAACCATGCTGAGGGGCAGCTCTGTCAATCTCTGCTCCTATCCAGAGCAAGGGCCAGGGCGATGATGTTGTCAATAAAAAGAGGAGGGACCCTCCAGCCTTCATTCTTTCATTCAGGATTGTAAAGGAGGAGTAAGGTTAGAAAAAGGAAATGTGGGGGGAGAGGGGCGGGGAGACGACATAGTTGATTTAAAGGTCCTTAGCATTGGTTTCCTGGAGTTGCTTTGCCCTCATTATGGTTATCTTTGAAAGAAGGAACAGGGTCCTGAATGTGCCTTGATAAGCCTAGAGTTTCTAGAGTGGACCTCACCAGTCGCCATGTTTTTGACTAGAAACTGTGTGTGGAGGGCCACGGCGCCGATGATAGAATGTCTCTGGGGCTGGCTTTCTATACCTATAATTCAAAGATTTGTTATTCAAAGAAATGTCCTGTGAGTTGCGTTCAGAGGCCCCTTTGGCCCAGGTTCTAGAAAGATGTTGCAACGTCTAAGGGTGACTTTTCTACTCTTTGCTCTGAACTATTTTTTGATCTAAACTTATGACTTATGACTCCTCTCTCCCATTTGTATAAGGGCTTGTAGATACATGTATGTCAATGTGAAGAATTACTGTCGTGGTGCAATCTCGAAATGTTTGGGAAATCAAGGAAGCCTCGTTCAGCAAACCGCATGTGAAACAGTCGGTGGGATGATCCGTTTTTAGTGCTGGAGCTGCTCAGTCGTCACCTGCTTTGTGTGAAGGTGGGTGAATGATAATGAGGCGGATACAGAGAAAAGAAAATCACTCTCATTAGCCTGTACTCTAATATTGGATGTGATTATTCAGAATATTAAAGCCTATAGATTAAACAATAGTTCAGCCACAGCTTCTTTAGTTTTAACTCGAATATGCAACCCAGAGACTTAAACTGGATCATCTCATTGGCTGTTTTATCTTATTACAATCATGTAGACCTCAAGAACTCAATGACTGTCACATTGGATTTGTACTCTTTTTTTTGTATATTGAGTATATTATACTATATGCTCTGGTCTAACTGTATTTTTAATGCTGCATGTGCATGCAAATAAGGAAATTATGAGATACATGACTTTATATAAATGTGCTCTGTTTGTGCTTTGGCATCCATGACAGGTTGGGAGCAGCCAGAGTTGCTTCAGTATACCTTTATTTTATTTTACCTGCACATTGCAGAGTTTTGTTTTTAAAGCTTCAGATTGGTAAACAAAAAGACATTTCTGTCATATGTTTTCAAATCTGTACAAGAGAGCCATAAATACCTGTGATTCCCTGCTGGCACGGACCAATTTGTCCCAGTCTGAGTGAGGCTCTCTCTATCTTTGTTGTGTGTGTATTAACAGTTAGCTGGTCCCACAAGAGTCTAGTGGGGTGCTTGTGGAAGACAGATTACTGGAGGAGGCTGTGCACTAAAGCCTGCATCTCAACGTGAGTGTTGCAGTGATGGGAACAGTGCCAGTTGGAGTTATGAAGAGGTCTGATTTGCATCCCCCGACCCTCTGCTGAAAACACACAGGATGATATTTTCCATATGTGTAATCAGAAAACCATGTAGTAATATGTATATCTTATGATACTTTAACTAACCCCTCTAAGAGGTAAAACCACAAGCGTTCAACGCTTTAGTTGGCAGCGGCTGCTCTCCACCCTGACAGGGCCCGTACAGTAGGTTGCGTTTTTATATCCTTTTGAAGACTAAATGTACATGTTTGATATATGTTTCTAGACTGTAAACTCTTCCTAGATGCAACACATTGTCCTTCTCCAGATCTGTACATGGACAGCACATTTAGTGACACAGTTGGTTGTAAAATGTTAACACTAGGTTTTCTGACATAACTGCAGGAAATGTTTTTCGGGGGGTCAGGACGTCATTCAATGAGCAGCGTCAAGTTCATCGGTTTGGTTCACAGTTTTGAGGAAATTTCTAAGGAACAGAGAGAAATTTGGGGAAATTAGATTATTAGCTTACTTGCTGAGAGATAGATGAGAAGATTGACACTGACTTATTTATCTACCTCTCGGCAAGTTAGCAAATCATCAGGTTTCTCAAAATGGCAAATTAGTCCCGTAATGTTTTGTCTTTTTTATGTAGCGTTCAGGTGAACAGGAAGAAGGGAAAGTATTTAACACTGTCTGGAGATGCCAAAGGAAACAGGTTCTGGCCTGATCTCACTGAATTTGTCTTCTCCAATCAGTATCATTTACCTCAAATATCTGATTGTAAAAAAATTGTAATTTGGCTGAAGGTTGGTTGTCAACGCCAGATATTTCTAAAACTTGTCAGCTTCAATAGGAATGCTTGTCTCCCAAAGCCTCTCCTCACCACTCTGCTTGTTTTATATACTGTATATGTTGAGAAAAGTCCTGGATGAGCTCCCATAGGAGTCCCGCAGGTGTCCTTCCTCCGAGTCATCAGGAATGACCGTGTTTTCATGAGCCTGGTGTTTCATCGTGACTGCAGGATGAATGAGATAACAATTATCATTCTGCGCTGAAAAGGTTAAAGATGCCTGATGTTTCTAAATTAGCACTTTCTCTTTCCCGTTTTCCATCCCACCTTTCATGCAACTGCAGCATTTGTCAAGTGGAATTTATCAAGCAAGAATTTGAATATGCAACTAAATATCTCAGTAGCAAACACTTGTTACCGGTGTTTTATTTTTCATAAATACCTTTTGAGCAGGACGTCTTTCACTGCACTGCACTGCACTCATGCATAAGCACACATCACACAACCGAGACGCCTCCACACACAAACACACACACATACACACACACACACACACACACACACACACACACAAAACCAGGCATAATATTAGTTAAGGGTGTAAAGCCAACAGTGTGCGATTATGTCATTGGGGCAGTATGTGCCAATGCTGCTCAACATATGTCCCTGTGGCTTCAGGTCTAATCCTGTGATGATGCAAAGAGCTCGCTGGTGGAAGCTGCTCGCATATCTCCGGGCTACTAGTCCAAATGCAGCGCTCCGCCAAGGAGCTGATAGCATGTATGTGTGTTTGTTTGTTTGTGTGTGTGTGTTTGTGTGTGTACGTGTACGTGCAGCAGGAAACTATGGAGTGTGTGTTTCACATGACCGCCCGAGGTATGCCCCATCTGCTCAATGTAGCATTAACACCTCCTCCTGTTTGTCTGTGTGTGAGGAAAGTGTGAGCATAAAAGCTTACTGTGCATGTGCGTGTGCACGTCTACTTCTTGATCAAGCCATTCCTGCGGCTATAAAAGCATGTTCCAATGTGCAAGCTGTCATACCTCATGTGTTATCAACTTGTACATTGACATGGAATAATAAACCTCTCCATGCTGCTTTTCAGGTCAGCCAGAGCTTCTGTGCTTCATTATCATAGACACTGGCATCTGCAGAGCATCACCCTCCATCAAACGGCCAAATTGAAACGCAAGGACCCCACATTTTATGATGCGAAACACAAGTTCATATTACATCCGGTTAAAGCTCACTGACATTTTACTTGATGCAGTGATTGTAGAGATGCTTATCCAGGCTGTAGACACATGCTTTGCACTTGTCTGTCTGCTCCATTGAGGCATTTGAATAGCAGTTTGAGGTGCAGAGGAATTAAGGCATCGGGATTCAAGCTCACAGACGATGTTCAGCCTCTTAGTGGATCGCAGGGAGCTGCATTTGTGTACGCCTTTGTCCGAGTCACTGAATATTTGATGATGGTAGGGAAAAACAGCACTTGTAATACCGGCTCCATCTGTGACCTTAGTTGATCAGAATCATTGTTGTCCATGAAATCAGTAGCTTCCCTTTGCTGTGAGGGTGCAGGAGGTTCAAAGCAAGGGGAGGGTACGGAGGAAGAAAGAGACACATATGGATCAGTTTAACACAAGCAATATTGGTTTTTACATCTGAAAACTCAATCCAAAGTTAACTTGCAACAGGATGATTTGGTTTGGAGAGAGGCAAACACGAGAGAATACATATATTGTGCCTGTTTGCACCAAGCCCGAAATGTCTCCATGCAAGAGGTTTTACCAGGAGAACAAATGGGGACTAAATATGGAGAAAAAGGATCTACTCTATAGCATGATCCTCGTTGTGTGTCGCTATTCTAGATTTTATTCTAAGACTGATACTACTTTCATGTCTGAGCCTTACATATGAAGCTACAGTCAGCAGCTGGTTAGCTTAGGTTAGCATTAAGACTGGAAACTGTGGAAAAGAACTAGTCTGGCTCTATCTGCAGCGAAGGTAACAAGATCTGTTCAGCACCTCTAACCTGAACCTTGTTTTGGGTCTATTTTTCTTTCTATAGGTAAAGTGCAGTTAGATGCTGGCATCGGCCGGGTTAGCTTGACTTAGCTAACCCCCCTAACACTTTGGTTTTTGTATGGATACAAGTGAGATATGATGTATGTTTTAGTGAGCTTTAGAGGTGCTGGTATAGGACAAGGCAAGGCTGTTTCTCCCTGTGTCCAGTCTTTATGCTAAGCTATGCTAACCAACTGTTATATTGTCTTATAACGTATAGACATGAGAGTGGTATCAATAGTCTCATCAAACTCTCGGCAAGAAGCCAAATAAACGTTTTACCAAAAACATCAATTCCTTTATAAAGTACATCTAAGTGTGTGTACACTCTCACTGTAACCTACAGGGCAATTTGGTACAATTTCTGAAATTATTATTTTTTTTTGCCGTCAAACCTCACATACACAAACTAAGCCATGTTTAAACTGAATGTTTTCTCTCTGCACATTTAAAACAAGGCCTGTTTCATCATATTACGCACAGACAGCGTCACACATTCAGTCTATAGCCTACATGGGATTATTGTTAACACACAAAGCACTTGCAATATATCTGTTCTATCACAAATACTATACTCTATTGCACCAATGATGTTTTCTTATATTCTTTTCCACAATATAATGAAATTCTATGAATATATGAGGATTTTTCTTAAAGAAGAATCGATACACACTGACTGTTAACTCCTGTATCAGTTTTTTTTTTCTTATCCGTTCTCTGTGTGTAGAAACTGCCATCGTACATGTTGTAAATTGTGTTTTCTGACAAATTGCGTTCTGGTGCTGTTGTTGTTTGACTCAATGTACAGTTTACCTTCTCCAGAGTGATCTGTTTTACTGGAGGACTCTGAAAGCATCTGGTTATAACTGAATAAAGATTTTTTGGCAGCTGTTTGTTAGCTGCTGTCACTGTGTCTTTTCTCATCTCAAGGAACACTTTGCTCAGTAACATTTTACGTGAAAAACATTCACTCTGAAGTACAAAAGTACAAGTTAGACACTCGAGTCACGGAATATAACTAAGTACATTTTTGAGTTACTTAATCAATGTCATTCTGCAGCATGAGTAGCCTACTTTCTCTATTTATACTTCAATAAAAATACCTGACTTTTCCCTGCCAAACGTAAACGGTGTATACGGTATATTTATTTTTTCTGTTGAAAAATATAATATTTATTAATTCCATATGCAGTTTGCAAAGTCTGTTGCCACAAGTCTATTCCCATAATTTCATTGCTAGTCTCTCCCTTGGTTGAATCCTCCATTGTGTGACCTCCAGTGGATTTAATAAATTAGAGCTTTTATCCAATCAGATTTCCCCTCTGTGCTCTCTCCGGGTGAAAAATCTACTCTGAGGCTTTCAGAATTTCGAGTAAATCCCTCTTGCTGTTTTGGCAAATAGCGACAATGTTGTTGATTGTCATATTCTTTAGCCAATCAAATTTCGAGTTTGCCCTGTTGGGTGTATTCTTTGACAGGCCAAGGCCTTCCAGCTGGCCTAGCCACCTACGTCAGCAAAACCAGCTCGCATCATATAACCGTGGTAGTAATGTTAGTTCAAGTTCGTTTCTAGCATAGATGTAAATTTGATAAAAGAATGGTGGATGTACTTTTTCTTTAAATAATGACCAGCTTTTGGTAAATTTAATGAATTGTTCTGCTTTTTAGTAAAATGTTGCTGCTGGTGTTAACATTTAAGACCCACACAGTTGAGTTCTGTTATTGTGGCTGATTATTAAATCTATAGGCTCAGGTTGAAGGTGGACTGGAGCTTAGAATTTGTTTATTGTTAAATCAAAAATCTTTTCTACCAGTAAAAATGATAAATGTGTAGTTTATAGCACTATCAGGTGCAACAAAGCTAACAAGAGACTCAGGAAGATGTCAGTCATTCAGCCTGCTGATTCCTGGATTGGGCATGATGGATTGAGACAAAGTGTGTGTGTGGGAGTTTGTGTGTGTGCGATATCAGTTCATATATACACTGCGTAAAAGTGATGGCCTCGGTCACCGGGTATTCATGTCTCTGTAGAGTATTGAAACTGTCTGGGTGCTGTGCTGTGTGTTAAATCACTTTATTCCACACGATGATGTCCTGTCAGGACACCAGGACATCATGCTGGTGGTCCTCAAATGTTCAAGTCAAAAGTTTGTATTTTTGCCACCACTTTTAAAAGGACTTGGGCATTTCCTTACAGGCTTTAATCACAATTATATTACAGTATGAAAATGTAAGGTGGTGAAGCCCCTAAAATCCTGATTGAAATTTTAGCCCAAAATGTATATTTATAGCTTAATTGGCTCTGTGCTCTGCCCTCCTCAGACCAGTAAGAGAAGTATAGATAAACAACATAATCGTAATGAAAGCACACAGATTTTGGGACTCTCCTCAGTGTCCTCCTGGAACTAAACTTCTAGAGAGATCTACCAAATATAATATTCACCAGTTAAAACTATGCATCAGAAAATCTGGTGTGGTCTGGATGAAGAATAAATAAAGCCATCAGGTGTTGCTGCTGTTCTTGGCCGCCCTCTTGTGTTCAAATGAGGCACCACAGCTGAACGAGTTTTTGTTTCGTCCTCAAAGAAAGTCAATTTTTTTGGACCTTCTGTGGGTAGATTCAAATATTCCCCCCATATTAGACACGTTGATGTGTCGATAAGGTCACGTCCGTCAAACAGAGGTATTATGCATTTGAGGGAAATCCCCTCAAGTCAAATAAATTCCCTACATAAAGACATTTACTCGGAACAAGGTTACTTCAGAGGTATTTTTAATTAGAGCATGTCTTCGCTCCACAGTTCCAATTGAAGAACAAACAAATGTGTGTTGTATGACTAAATACAAATACAACCCTCATGCCAGATAAAAGGCTTTAATAAATTCTCTCAGTGAACCAGGTCATGGCTGGAAAGTGATGTGATGCATGAGATACTGTACTACGGAAAATCTATTTTCTGTCCAGCAAACACAGTTGTTTCATGAGTCAAATTAAGATGTTAACAGGAGAAATCCCCCGGCCTATATGTGGTGTCTTCTCGGGATGCCGATTCACAGTTTGTGTTGCACATTGCATCACTAATGATTAAGTGTTTAGCCAATGGTCCAGATCCTGCCCAAGCTCAGGAGAAGTTTTAGAAATATGTGTTAAATCCCTGTGTCCTCCCTTTGTGTACCAGAGGACGCCTTGGCTGTGTTCAGACTGGCTCTGTTTGCCACGTTTAATTTATCGTCCTACAGTCACCCAGTGCATATCAGACAACTATGGTGAGAGCAACTGTTTAATAGTATACCAGAAAATAAGCAGACCAAACTGCTGATGTAAGGGTCAGGGTTGCCAGAGCAACTACAACATGAGCTTGCAGATTCGTCTGGTTCCCAGGCAAATGTAAAGCAGCAAAAGATTGTAAAACAGTTGATACTACGCTGATTGATTATATATATACTTATAATATTCAAAACAGTTTTTGGTCTGTATGAAAGCAGCATTTTCAGAAAATAGCCTACTGTATATAACCCTGCAATTATCAAAAGAAGCAGATTTTGAAAATGTGTCCTAGAAACTTTCAAAACAAGGCTGTGCTTAGGCACATCAGCATGCTAACATGCTGATGGTAAGCAGAAATAATGTTTACCATATTTACCATCTTTATTTAGCAGGTTAGCGTGCTAACATTTGCTAATTAGCACAAACATGAATATCATTAGTTTTGCAGGTATTTAGTCATAAACCAAATTATTGGACGATTGTTGACCTGATTATGGTGTTGGAATGAAAAGTTAAGGGATCCCCAAATCTCATGATAGTCCATCTAATGGTTGTTACAAAATAACAGCCAGAGCAGTCTCTTGCTTTGCTTTTATCTGTATCACAGAAAGGGGAGAGACTGGGTGTTACCTCTAAGGCAGAAACAATGAACAAGTGTTTAAATATTGACTCTGGCTCTCACCTCGGGTCAAGGCTGAACCTTGACTGTGTGTTTTCTCTGCCTATGTTCTGCTGATCTTGGCTGTTTTCCTGTAACTATTTAAGCGTGGAGATACGATTTGGACGGATTCTTAACAATGGGAAAAGGGATGATTTTTATTCTAAAGTGTGTTTTGAAATATAAGCTTTGGAGTTGTGGCTGCAGCCGTGACACTAGTATCAGTGGCTTAGTACTGTGGTTACAAAACATAGTACCTGTATTACACAAAAAAGACATACTTTCATATTTTGACCATAGTGTTTATGATTGACTAAACTAATATCACCAAGAAAACGGAAACCCATAGTAAACCATGAATGGCCCCAAAATAGAGGCAGACAAAATAAGTACTATTGAAAATAGGTTTGTAATATTTCTGTATTTGTGCAATTTTCTACACTGAAACAAAATAAGTAAACTTTTAATTTCGTAAAGAAAAAATAAACTAGGAGCATGTTTGGCATCTGAGCTTTGCTGGTTAGACAAAGACGGAGAAATAAGGAGTGCATGAGGTAAAGGACAGGAGAAAAGGAATGTTATACAGCAGGGAGGATTTCTCCTACAGCGAGCCAGAATAGATTAAAATATACGATCGACACAAGACCACATTCCTGCATCCCGTGCTTTCAGTTTCCACACCAGATAACAAGCAAACACAAGTGTCAGACAAAAAAGACCAGACAATTAGATCATAAGAAAGGCTGTGGTAAGTCACTAGTTTCCAATAAAAGGAGACTGGCACACAAGAGTTTAGTGGGTGAGTGTTGACGGTCTAGGGGTTAGAAGGTCAAGTGAGGAAAGGCGGGTGGGAGGTTGGGAGGGAGGGGTCAGGCAAGTCTCAGTTTATCTCCTGGGTGGGCGAGCCTTCTGGCTGACTGAGCAAAGACTCGGTGGTGTCGCTGGCGTTGTCCTGCTCGCCAGGGTTACTGGTGGACGCTGATGGACTCATCTTGGTCTGAGGCAGGGGGAGGAGAAAAGACGAGGAAGAATAACTCAAGTATTGACTGCCATAACTTAAGTTAACAATGGGTTTTATACAGACACAAAAAAGAAACCACATTTAAAATTAAAATTTCTGGTAACATTCAAGGTTAACAGCTTTTACCAGAGATCAAATTTAAAATGCATATATGTAATGTAAAAATCCATAAATACAAAACATCCTATTAAAAAAAAGATCTTGTTAAATGTTTTAAATGTTTAAAGCAATTTGTTTGCAACCTTTGAAAGAATTAATAAGACAATCTTCTGTCCAGTAAAAGTTACGCAGTCTGACTTTAAAAGTTGATAGAAACAGTGGTTTAAAAGGTGAATTCCTGTTTTTATTGACACTGAAAAGAGTTGAACTATTTGTGACCTCTATGAATATTCGATAAAGCTATGAATATAGATGTCACATAGTGATTGAAAGGATCATGTTTACTACTGAGTTAGGCAAATGCACAAACCATCGGACCAGGCTGAGAAGACCTTACTGAGCTGCTAGAGATCGAAACACTACGCAAATACAATGGAACTATAGTGACATTTCCGGTTTACATTCCTGGTGGATCTGTAAATCCTTATAAGTATTAGTTCAAGGTCAGAGGAGCGGTTCTATACACAGTCCTGGGCATTAACACGCGGCCAATTAAACATTTTGAAATGTGAATTGCTGAAAATGCAGCCACTAATATAGTTTTTATACAGTTACCTTCAAAGTCTCTACTTTCTCCTCAAATGACTTGAAAGTTGGTGCATTCCTGTGAAAGAGAGAGACATAAAACAACAAAATCACATACCGACCGACAGTGTTTGACTTTATCTGACATGCTCACAGTATAAACCCTATATGTTTGGGAAAGTAAAGAAGACAGAGCAGGATATGACTGTAGTCCCACCTTTAAAAGGTAATGGTATCTGATACTCAACACAGAGACAATGCAGGATTTTAAAGTGACCCCATTCTATTCTGTTCTTCTAAAAAGGTCCTAAGAGGTGGCAATTTTTATAAAAATATAACTAAGAGAGTACCGAATGGACTAGATAAGAAGATGTAACAGTAAACGTTTTCCTCTAAAATATCGACATTTACAAAAGGCGAGTTTGATTTATACAACTAATGAAAAGGCAGGCAGACTAATGAAAAAACAGATTCACATAGAGCTGAAGAGACACAGATGAGTGCGTTTTGTTGGATATAGGTCTGGTTTGCATGAATGGAACACATTTAATGTTTTAATATCAAATAGAGCTGTAACATCATCAACTATATGGATTATCAATTAATAGTTTGAGCTGTAGTCTTCTATGACAGTAAAGTACATCTCATTGGTGTTTTTGATTGTTTATTGGATAAAATAAGCAGTTTGAAGACATCCCTTTAAATTCTAGAAAACATTTCATGAGTTGATAATCAACAGATTTATTGATTAAAATAATCTCATCTTTAATCTCACACATCCAGACCTGCATCTCATCTAACTACCTAAGATCTGGAGAAATTGAGTACAAATGTGGTTAAAAATTGGTGGAGAAACAGTGGTGTGTGATTATACCAATAATACTGGACAGAATGTTTTTTTGTTGTTTCTGAATGCGTAATGTTTTTTTGTTGTTTCTGAATGCGTATGTTTTCAAATTTACAGCTAACCGTTACTGCCTTTGGTTTCAAAGGTGCATTTTATCTCCATATTGTTCAAGATCTTTGCCAGACCTCCGTCAGCTTGACGAAACAGAGGTCTGTCTAGGCAAGATTGTAAAAGCTGCAGCTTCACTGATAGCCCAAAAAGTAGCTCTTAGCGGTGGTCGCTCTTGGCAACCTCATGGTGCTCACTTGAGACCTTTTTATACAATCCCTAACATGAAAATGCACAACTAAACCCGAACAGGTTTCCCTTTTCTTCTCATATTTTATTCAAAACGTGTAGCTCAGAGGGCACCACTGTGTGCCAGTCACTTTAACACAAACTTCCCCTTACCTCATGGCCGGCATACTAGCTGAATGTTGTAATGAGCGCATGCTATCCGACAGCATTGTGAAGAAGAAAGGGGGTCATTAGTGGTCATCTTAGCATAGTGCAGACAGTTTTACACAGACAGCAAAACACACAGTACAAACCCCTATTCTACTTTATGTTCAATCAGCGAATGTTCTAAGTGCATACTGTAGCCTATATCCTATAAATCCAACTTTATCCCATTTAGATTGATTGTGTATTAACACAGTGGGTCTGTGCAAGCCCTTTGTATTGTGGGGATATATCTTGTCCACACACACACACACACACACACACACACACACACACCCTTTGGCCCCTGACCCCCACTCACTATCCCACCCCCAAACCAGCTCTGTGTTGAGGCTCATTTGTGGGGCTGCATTTCACAGCACACTGGGGCTTTGAGGGGCCTAATAATCCTGTTTGCAGCTCAGTAATCCAGAGAGAAGACGGATGACAGAGGAGAAAACAGGATTAGGATCTGGGGGTCAACGGGAGCTATATCTCAAATAGAATAAACTGTTGCTGTTTTCTAAGCCTTGTTTAAACAGGACGTATTAACAGTTGTGTGTTGGTAGATATTAGAGTTGGCACTTTAAAAGCTGAATTTGAGGACAGAAAATCCGTACAGTATATTAGATCTACGGCTACCATAATATAGCCATGTTATGGTAAGGAGAAGATAATAGGGAAAGCTAATAGTTGTGAACTGTAATGTGATTAGAACAGGCATTTAAAATTATTATTAATGGAGGTACTTTTATGGCATCAACATATTGGACCCACAACTGTATACACAAAACACACGTTATTACCACTACATTTACACATAGATGGTTGCAGTCAGCAGTAGAATAAACTACATGCAGAAGGTGTGCGTCCATGCCAAATGAAATAGAAAATAAGAAAGAAATATTTAGGGACTAAAATCTAACAGCCTAACTAAAGGCCCTGACACACAAAAACGACGGTCAGTGGTTGTTGGCCAATTCATCTGATTGGCTGCTCAGCTTGGAAACAAGAGTGAGGAAAACAAATAACTACTACTACTATAAGAAATTAATGTGATTGACAAAATTCTTTAAAAAATTAATTATTGATCGTTGATTAATAATGCCCATCCCCAGTAATCAGTGTATGATGAAGGAATGTTGGGTGGAGGAAATTAGCGCGCTAACGTTAGCTAACGAGCCAGTAGCGGGATGTTCTGTCGCTCCGCTCCCACTGAAGGGAGACTTCTTTGCCGAGAGAACGGATGACAGCCCGGGGGAGCCGTCTCCCGGTACCGCGGTCTTCCAGGCTGGGAGTGAAGCAGAGGGAATGTAGGCTCTGTTCGGTTCTTCCGTTGCTGGCTAGAGAAAACGGCGTTTTGTTGTGGGTATATCATAGCAAAGGTATCCGGTTTCCCTTGTGTTGTTGAATGAATAGATTACCGCCGCCTGCTGGTGTGGGGAGTTTTTCACGCATGCGCAAAACGTACATGGTACTTGGCAGTTGGCTGTAGTCTGTTTTGATGTGTTCCAGTGCTAATTTTTTGTAGTTGTTGTCGGCAGTGGTCAGCTGCCGTCGGCAGTAGTCTGCTGCCGTTGGCTTGGTGTGTCAGGGCCTTAACTAGCACTTTCAGATCCCTGGGCAATTTCAACGAAATTCCACTGCTCAGTGGAACAGGATAATGGGGTCTCTCAAAGATTTGGTGCTTCATAAAATATTCACTTTTAAAAGTTATGCTGATGTCTCCATCTGACTCACCTGACATCCTCAAGCTTCCTGGTGATGGCTGAGCCCACATTGGTGAACGCTGCTGTGGCCTTCAGACTCGCCTGAGACAGCGTTTCAGACGTCCTCCTATAGCTGGAAGAGAGGAAGGGAGACCGAAAGAGAGAGAGAGAGAGAGAGAGAGAGTGTGAGGGAGGGAGAAGTGATGGGGATCAAAAAGAGAAGATAGGAAAGTGATGGAAAGAAAGATCAAACACTGAAGATGGCATCAAAGTCTGAACTAAACTTCAACGTCTTTTTCATTTTAAAAAGCCAGAAAGCATCACAATGCTGCTTATTTCCTAACCCATCAAACTGTTTCCCATATGTTGATCATGCTTTCAAGACACTCAGCAAAATAGTAAAACATTATCAAACAAGCAGCAGATACATTGTCTTGAAGAAATGCTGTACATTAAAGCAGTTGGCCATGAGGTCAAAGGACAAAGAAAAAGTATTTCATAAAAAGGTGTAAATGCCTGTACTCATGAGGCAAAAGCTTGATTGGCAGGGTGTCATAATGAGAAATTATGTAACACGTAAAATATAGTGCGCTCTCAGGTCAAACGTCAACATACTGTGGAAGGTAAGCACTTACGCCGTGGAGGTGGTGACCTCTTGCCAGGTTTTGGTGAAGTTCTGTTTCAGCTCATTGAGAGGTGTGATGCCCAGCTTCCTCTTAATGTCTGCCAACTGCTTCTCCCTGGCTGCCAACACCTGGGACAGAGTCAGGATCTCATCCTCAACCTACACACACACACACACACACACACACACACACACACACACACACACACACACATAAAATGTGTATTTTTTTAGGTTTTAAATGTACACATTAAGCTTAACTATTTTTTTTTTAATTAAAGGAAATCGATTAATTAGTCGATCTTCAAAAAATGAACCACAAACAATTTTGATCCTCAATTGTCAATCCTCAACCTCAAACAAAAATGCTAAACATTCCTGAATCCAACTTCTCCAATGTGAGGATTTTCTGCTTTTCTTATTCATTTCAAATTGAATATCTTTGGACTGTTGGTCAGATAACACATGACATTGGCAGATGTCAACTTGTCACTGGGAAATTGGGATTTGGTTCTGACATTTCATAGACCAAACAATTTGTTGATTAATCAAGAGGAATAAAGGCACTACACCTGGCAGCGCCGATTCTATAATTTGAGAGTTTTATGTGAAATGTCCATCATTTTTTCCTCAGTTGTTGAATCACAACAAACAAGATCACCCATACACTCTTGGCGAAAGAGCTGCTGTAAATATTCGCGGTCATGGGCATTACAAATCCAACATCTGAAGCAAGGTAAGTGGTTGGATCAGCTACAGGGACAACAAGGGACCTGAAATGAGCATCTTGTTTCTAAGGAAGACTGTCATATGAACGCAACCTGGCCTTGTTTGAAATTAAAAGATGCTCAAAGCATACAACACTATACTCAAAAACCCCAATCTAATTGATGTATACATATTGTAGCCATAACCTGACTGAACCAAGGGCCGTTTAATCCCTGATCCCTCCTGTCCTGACCTTGACCAATTCTTCTTGTAGCTCCCGCTGTTCCTCCTCTGTCATGGCGGGGGTAGCAGAAGAGGGACCCACAGACGTCACAGCATCTTCTCCCACCTCTGGGATAGAGTCCGGATGTTGCTGGGAACCTGGAAGGTAAAATATTTCTTTTGAGATGCCTTTCATACCTCTCACTTGGCGAGTCATGTGTCCGCTTTTTGACAGACATGTTTACATGTCTGTGCCCATGTTTGCTGTGTGACAGTGAACAGGTGGTATGGGAGTTGAGGCTGATGTTGGTTGTTTATCTGCTCAGTTGTCATAGAGGATGAGGAGAAGAAATGAAGCTGGAAGTAGGCGAATATGTGAAATGTACCAGAGAGTAGGACGAGGAGAATGAAGGATGCTTAAGATGCTGTTTGATGAAGTTGCAACCAAGAGGGACAAGCAAAACACTTTATCCCTCTCACGCTCATAGTCATATTTTCACTCCACACACATACAGTATACAGTAAACACACTTGTCTTTGATGTTGTCGTCTCTGACAGAGCTGTGCCCAGTAGGAGCAGCAGGCCATCAATAATACAGATAACTTTCTTGGTGGAGACATCCTGGGTTTAGACAGTGTGAGAGAAAAGCTAAAGGAGTTCTGTCTGTCAAAAGGACAGCGGAGGAGAATGTACTGGGCCAGAACTGAGCTGCAACACAAACGTGTCTCTTTAGTCATTTTTCATCTGGTCTTTCAAGGGGTCGTAATAACATTTTAGATATAGAAACAAGGACAAAAATAGGATGGAGGAAAAAAATAAATAAAGAGGGAACCCAAGAGTCGAACAAAACAGTGTGAAGGGATGATTATAAAAGGCACTACTAGAGAAATAAAATTAGGACTCTATTGTACCTCAACAAGAGGGAAGGCAGTACTGAGGTTTAGAGTGAGAAGAGGCCAAATAGACCTGAGAGTAGATTTCATTAATGCAATGGCCCTGTAAATACCATTTAACTTCAGAACCCACTAACATCATGGTACTAAAAAGAATACATGGGTTGGCCTAGTACATTGCCCCTTGTAAATACAGTAGGCTAGTAAGCTAAATAACACTGTTTAATTGGCCAATTACCCATACAATGAACAAGAACATCTTGTTCTGAATTTGCCTGATAGTTGTGGGTTATCATCTTATGTAGAAAATGGTATGTACATTAAATGTCATTGAAAAGGTAGACATTTTGGGAAATATGTTAAAGATTGAAGAAGATTGATGTCTGTCTGTAAAATATGACGCTACTGCCAGTAGCTGGTTAGCTTAGCTTAAAATCTGCCTACCAGCATCCCTAGGTTCTTGTAACTTTGGCACCTTTTCTTGTTTTTATCCCTTTTAGACATCAAAACAATACTTTAAAACTGAGACAGCATGTTGGCCAAGGACAGAGATACCAGAATCACAAGCAATATATATCCCACGAATACTAGGGTGGAATTTCCTCATGGCTGTCTGGAGAGCTGCTCGAAGTTTCTCAGCCTTCCATTGGCAAGGTGTTAACATAAACTCAAGACTGGGCTGTGCCATTACTTGCTCTAACATGAATTAATACCATGGGAATAAGAAGCGCTGACTGGATATGTATCAAGTGAAAATATTTATATGTCAAAACATGCAAGAGAGCCCCCACTCAAAAAATCAGTAAATCATTTTAAAGAGGAAATACAGTAGAGGCGGCATTACAGTAATTAAGTGAATGCAAATTGTCTTTTCAGCCTTGC
>NC_045746.1:1487643-1503390 GCF_008692095.1 Etheostoma spectabile
ATTAAATAGTACTTTTATTTTGATAACCTACATTATTTAGCTTTTTGTAAGATGGCAGTGAACAGCTTCTGTAGGCTGAGACCTCCTCTTAGTTATCTTCTATGTACAACACACACAGTCCTCACATCCTCTGCCCGGCCTCTCCCTTGCGCTTACCTCTGGCTTTAACAGCTGGCGAGCTGGGTGGCGTGTCACTGTAGGCCGGGGAGAGGTAAAGGTAGCTGGCGTTGACTCCTTGTTCAAAGTCAAACGGAGAGTGGTATTCCTCCAGGGGCTCCATGTTTACAGCTTGGAGCGTGTTAGTCTACCACTACCTAAGCAAAGCCAGCCGAGCGCTGATTGTCGGCATGTGATCCAGGCGCGTGTCAGCTCTGTGCTTCCTTGTTTACAGCGTCCTGGACTTCTGGCGTGTGCGACAGCAGGACACAATATCTGTGTATGTGTGTGTGTGTGTGTGTGTGTATGTGTGACAGCTGCCTGCTTTCAGGTGGTTAAAGTGAGAGTACAGTGAAGCAGGGTTCCATTTTCTGTTTCTGCAGCAGGCCAAGGCGTTGTATACCCTCTGCTCCTTTCTTGCTGTTAATAAGTTACCTGTCCTTTCAAGCAGGCGTTACACTCACACTCTCCCTCTTCCTCTCCACCGTAATCCCAAAGGTCAATTCTCAATCCATCCTTCAAACATCCATTTGAGCAATCAGTGTTGTTTTCAGATGCTAGCTGCTTCAAGTGTTGCAGTGATACTGCGTGACATTCCGGTTTCAATACTCCTCAAGTCTCTCTGTCAATTCCTTCCCTCACTTACTGTCGTCAAACGTATATAATAAAAGTGGTCCTATTTGTGTGGGCTGGTCACATGGTGTGTGTGTGTGTGTGTGTGTGTGTGTGTGTGTGTGTTTTGTGGGGGGGGGGATAGCATTGGATGAAAAGCGTAATCTGCAGTGTCCCAGATTACAGCGAAGCGCTAATCCAGGGTTGCCAGTCCACCTTGGAGCAGCAATAATGCGAGCCAGCTAGAATGGAGTGGAGAGGATGCTAGAGGCTACACTTGGTATTGTGTTGAAGAAAAGTGCTCTGTGCGGTAAAGAGAGCATGTGCCCCTGTGTGTTTTGTGTGTTCATACTAGGGCTACACGTAATCATTCTTTTCATTATGAATCTGAATATTTTCTTAGTTGGTCGTAAATGTCATAATACGTTAGAAAATCCACATCACAATTTCTAAACCAAGCTGATTTAAATAGTTTGTTTTGCCTTTCCAACAGTCCATAACAATAACAAGACAGCAATACGGCTGTAGCTAATTCAATTTCATGTTAATGTAGTTAGCTAGAACTTTGAATCACGGTACGTCATCTCAAAGGGCTTTACACAGAAAACAGTGATTCATATATGCCATCGGATAAAATTATTGATTTGTACTTGTAAATGTTACTGTATGAAGCCACTGCATGCCTGTGCTCGCCTGATAGGAGGGGCTAGACAGAGAGCGGATAGGGAGAGCTCTAGGAAGAGGGCTTGCTTTACTTCAAATTCCAGTTTATTTTAGAATTCTATTTCCTGCAGCTTAAACATCATAATCACTTCACTTGGTCATAACAACACAGTAAATAATCACTCAACCAGATAAAACATCATCCCCACAAATTCTCAGTAGTCTTCATGTCAGGTCCCTCTAAAGCTTTTGAAAGAGAGATATGAGGCAGGAATTCAAGCTGCTTGAAGAGAGGAATATGCAAGAATAGGTCATGCCTCATTTTATTTAGACATTCAAGGAGTGTCATTAGACAGCAAGCTTGTGCAGGCACCTGGTGATACTCTCAATGCTGCAGTGAAGTGGAAAAGCAGCCTGATGGAATTTCAGGGCTAATTTTATTGGATGTAGATGCTACTAAGAATTTAACATTGCCCTGTAAAAACCATAAGGTTTAGAAGAAACTCATCGTGAGCATAAAAGTTGTCAAAAAGTGAGTGTACGGTGGAGCTGTATTGATCAGGGTTATTTCAAGTTCTGAGTAGGAAGCATGACTAACATTTTAATGTAAACACCTAGGTGCCAAAATCAACACAGAAGTTTGCTACGGAATGAAAACTGACTGTTAAAAAAGAACTGTAGGGATAGAAAAGGCAGCAAATCCGCTAAAATGTTATCACGCTCCATTACTGAAAAGGAAAAGCTATGGTTTTGACAATGTTAATATAAACATGTGAAAGCTAATGAGAAAAGCTATTGTAAATACCCCTTGTGGCACTAATAAAGGATAAATAATTTAAAACAAACATCTGTGGCCTCATTTATAAAACTGTGCGGCGAATTTGCATGGCAAAGTGCAAGTGGCGTACGAACAAAACATGCGAGTACACACTGCAATATTCTGATTTATTAAACTGTGCGCACGCACGTTCTACGCCAGTTTCCCTTTATAAATCACAGTTGATTTTTAATGTGGCGCAGCTGTGGCAGCTTCATTTCATGCCCATAGTTTCCCTTAAATAGTCAGTGAAACGCCCCAAATTAACATTCATTCACACCGACATCATGTGCAGAGAGAAAAACAAAGCAAAGGACTTTCACTCAATGTTCTAGTTATAGTGCAGCTACCAGCTACAAACTACAAACTACCAGCTACTGGCAGGATCGAGACAGGGACCAGGGTAGGGGAATAAACAATGTCGGAGTTGAAGACGCATCTTTTTGGCACGTAAGGGCCCTGTTCATGTTGCACAGACATTTTAATTGCATTTTATGTCTGTTAAGAGGCATAAAGGCACTCTAGCTCAGTGGAAGCTCATACACGTAGCTGCAGCTACTCAGTGTTGCCTGCATTGATTCAGTTCGGGGGGGTTTCAATCGAAAGTACACGCATATTTATGACGTTCAAGATTAATGTAAAAAATGGCCGGAATTCTCCTTTAAGACACCCTGCCATTCTCACTCTAACTTATACCACGCTACAGCGGGAATTTCTTGCTTTTCAACCGCAGTAAGAAAAAATCTATACTGGCCCTAAGATAAGCGGCGTCTTCTTTTGTGCGTACAACACGTTTATAAACGAGGCCCCGGATCATTAGCGAAATGTTCACAATCATTTAGCCAACTTTGAAACTATCTCAGATTAACTTTTTGTTTTTTATTTTTTCTGCATACTGACTTCCTGTCAACTACTTCTCTGTGAAGAAGAGCCAGACAAGCATGACTGTGTGATCTTCTCCAGGAAATACTTCACTTTAAGAGAGGATCTTGGAACAATTGAAGCACTGGGGGACAAATTCCACAACTGTGTTAAAGTGAGGAGAATGGAGTTTTCAATTTTAAACTCAAGATGTTTGTACTATTAACAAAAACTATGAAAGGTTAACATTTTGTATATAATGACAGAAGTGATGATGTTCTGTACAATCACTTGGGTCACGCAACACTAAAATGCAAGGCTTACTAATGTAATTGTGCTGTGCCTTGATCTCCCGATTCAGGCTTCAGTGCAGTGTTTCATCAGTATTGCTACGGAGAGTCTCACATAGACATATTCAACAATGCTGTTTTACACAGTAAAAAGACATGTGCGTGTGTGTGTTCGTGCGTGTGTGTGCGTGAGAGAGAGATCCACGGAATAAAAATCAGACTGGTTTGCAAATTATCACTTAGATTATTAATGTTCCACTCTGCAGCCCTGTTCACCCGTTTGTCGTAGCAAAATTGGATTCATGTTACAATCACTGGCTTGCTTGATTTGGATAGATGATTAAATATTATGAATACAAATTCTACAAACATCACACATTTTAATGATTTTTCTTTGGTTGGATTGTTTATTTGATTTATAAACCAAAAACAACCCATGGTCCTCATCCACCCAGACTGTAACCAGGAACCATTTTCAAGTGCTTAATGAAGCGCTGCATGGAATCCATTACCTTACTATTCATGGCATACCCTGTCACATGATTAGCTTAAAACAAGAATCATGAGACATAGATGACTGGGGATGCAGAGAGAGTGGCAACAAAATTCACATGATGTGTATCATGGAAAAACAGTAAGAAGAGCAAAGAGTGGCTACACCTCAGAGGTAACACAGATATTGTACATTAGGGATGGGCATTCGATTCAATTTTCTTAGTCGATCGTCGGGAGATTTAACAATCGACTATTAATTGATCATTAATATTTTCATATTAAAATTCATTATTCATTTAACTTTTTATAAATTAAAAATGTAATGAAAATACAAAAATACAGCGTGTTTTTTGTCGATGAGATCTTGATTACAGGAAGAACAACTTGTGGCAGTTAAACTGGACGTTCGGCGTTTTTAAATGGAGACCCTCATTGTTCTAAAAATAATAAATAATCATTTTAAAAAAATGATGTCATGTTAAACAAGAATTTAACCAAAAATATAATACTTAGATCTGGCAGGTTTTGTCTAATGTAACAGATGTAAAAATATCATGCTTTCTCTGTAGCCTACAGTTAGCTAGCTACCGTAAATGTGGGCTACTTTTTAAATGCCATCTTTTCCCTCTGGGATCTGGTTAGCATACCAACTCAACATTTATTTTGCTGTTAAATTATTGTAGTTGTGTGTTAGGTGACTTAGATTTACTTATTATATGTTTAAGCACCTGAAAACGTTAATATATTGTTATTATTCAATCTTAAAAAAAACTATAAAAGAGCCTTTCTTTGATGTCATTTTTCCGGAATTGGTTTAGGAATTGGAATCGTTTTAAAAGTAACGGTTTGGCATCGGAATCATAAAAACCCAAACGATACCCAACCCTACCCACGGTCAAATCATGGCTACAGTTTACACCCATAATATAAAAAAATTAAATGTCTGCAGTTATAATACAGTAAGGCCTGCTTTGTTTCAATCACATCTTATCTCATCTCACGCTCGTGTTCAAGACACTCCCACCAGATACTATTAATCAAACAGGAAATTTAAAAGTTAGAGTTTACCCAATTGTGTCTTAAAATTGGTATCCTTTATCCTATTGGATTTTGACTGCCTTGTTTTAAAATATTTCCTTTTAATAAACAACTGAGCTGAGAGAGAAATAGCAAATATCTCACAAGAACAGAGGCACTGGAAAACTGTCTGATGTGCAACAAACAACAATCCAGAGGTGTCGAACATAGGGCCAGAAATTCCAGTCCCTCTGGAATCAGAAGATAGGCCTGCAGCTGTTTTTGGCACAGTATACAGTATGTAGGCCTCAATTATCAATATCTAGTGCATCGCTGAAAAAAAGGGATTTAAAAAAAGAAAAGGACTAAATGAATTTAGGTGAAGTTCAGGGTTGATCATTTATACCCACTGTGCCCCATTTGACAGTGAGGCCCAAAGTTTCTCTCTATGGTGCTATGTTAAAAGATACTCCGTCTGATGCCACAGCTACTAGGCAGGTGAGACAACTGCTTTGCCAAATCTCACAGGTTCATGAAAAATTCTCCCAAAAGACAGACAAAATACATACAATGACAAGGAATGAAAAGGCCACTGTATAATATGAGTTGACAATTTCTATAGTTTCTTCTTTGTGTTACAAAGTTTTGTAACAAAGACGATAAAAGACTAAATTTTTGTGCTACATGAAATAATTTACACAAAAAACGATACATAGCTTACAAGTAGCTATGCATGTGACTATATTTGGGTTATAAAAAGGTCGACTTCTCTTGTCACAGTGATTTCCATTACTCTTCACTCATTGCTGCAGTAAACTGAGCATATAGCTTTAAAACTATTCATCCCATTATATAGAATATTTTATACCACAGATGATATACATACTTTAACTTTAAATCACAAAACACTCAGCTTAAAGATCAAAGTTTTCAAATAGACAAGGGGGATTTCCCTTTCATCTTTGAGATGAAATGTGTCATATAAACGGTTTGCCAGATTGGATGTATACTAGAAAAAAGGGAAAGTACCTGAACTTTCTGGTGGGCTCCTAAAAAGCTTTGTGCTGGGAAAAGACGTGTGTTGTCATTTATACATATGTTTATTTTGGTTTATTGCCTATTTTGTTACTCTTTTCTGGATTTTTGTCTGGGTGGGTGGGGATTTGTTCATGTTGCGAGTTGTATGTTTTGTATTTTGAAAAAAAAAAAAACATACATGGACATATTTTGAAAGTATGATTTTGTTCTGGCAAAAAGCATTTCTAACACAAACAACTCAGCTGCTGTAGATAGTTAGGGGGGCCGTTATCTGGGCAGACTTCTTCTGACTGGCCAGCTGAAAGCAGAGTTGTGCCTCACTGAAATCTAATAAGGCAGAAATGTTGGCCACTGATCATGATCCATCTCATTAGATGTTGAAGTTGAAAAACAAGATATTGGTAAGCCTGACTGTTTGATTTTTTATACTGATATGAGCCAAGACCGTAAGCTTCTATCAAGGAGGCAGAAAATACCAGAAACAAACACTGCCTCCAAAAGGTATAGATCATGTGTGACTTTTTTTGTCAAGCTACAAAATTCCACATTTTTTATGTAGATACATGAAATTAGGTATTCAAGAGCATTTTAATGGACTATCACCTTAAGGGGAATTGCAATAGCACTGGAATATATTCCCCAGAAAGAAAGATTATTTAGGCATATACGAATTTTTGAAAAATAGTGCAAATGAAGCATGGGGCCTTAACATTAAACAGGTTATTTATTTACATTTACACTGTAAGTAAAAATGCATTCAAATACCACAAATGCTAACAAATCAATCATGTTTTCCACAATAAATTGCATGGCCAAACTATGCGCCAGAGATGGTCTGATACCATTTTTTGCTTCCAGATACCGATTCTGATACCTGAACTTCCGTATAAGTCGATTCTGAGTACTGATCGAATACCGGGGTGTCATGTATTTAATTATGTTTTAACAGCTGTACACTACTATCCCTGTATGGATATGATATGATTCCTATCTTTGTGGTCCTTGTGTCCTTGTGAAACATGAACTTACACAAACAATGAATGCCACAGAACTTTCTTTTTTCGTCCAGTTATAACCAAAAAAGAGCATAAATAAACTACTTTAACATAGATTTTCATTCTTTTTCTTCATTACGTTGTATGAGATCAGTGCATAAACTCCATTATTTCCCAATACCAATGTATTAGGCAGTATCGAAGGTGATACTGGTATCGGAACATCTCTAGTAGTCCCTAAAGACAACCTCAAATTCCAGACAATGTACTATAAGGCTAGAACTACTGAAGCAAATAAATTCCAACTCAAGCAAAAAAAGGACCCATGTGATCTGAAGTTACTATGGGAAAATCCATTCAACAAAGTCATTTATGTACACACAAGCAGAGGAAAGCAGACTCCACTCCCATTACAGACCCTTTGAAAAGCACCAGTCAGAACACTCACTGTGCACACTGACCTCCCTCCTTCTAAAAACTGCTAACCTAGCTCCTTCTCACCCTGTTATTTGTAATGTTTTACCTGAAATAGCACACTGATTGTGGAAGAAGCTGATTCAACTAAATCAAAAGGGGAGATCTGTAATGATACGATATGCTTCAAAGTGCCTTTTAGTCTCAAATACTGTTGACTGAGCCGGCTGAAATCCAACAGGTGACAGTGACAAGGAAAACCCTTAACAAGGATGCAGATACAGACGGTGCCGGGATACAGTAACCATAGAGACTTGCACAAAAACGTGACTATTGAAGAAACTTTACCTTCCGTTGCCATGAGAGTGTGACTAAATAAAAAGAGAACTAATCAGTTCCTATGATGATATTCGGGACACACTAGGAAGGATGAAGATGTACTTCTGCTACATAACAGAAGCCATTTCTGTTCTATCAGTGTTTTCAAGGCCACAAAAAAAACAAGATGTTTGCTGCCTGAACTGCTGGTACATCAACTGCACACACAGCAGAAAAAAAAAGTGATGTTTTAATAGAAAACCTGGAGATATTGTAAAGCACAGAAGACCTACGCCACATAAGAGGAACAATGGTCACGAGACAAGCAGCCAGACAAGTAGAGACAATTAAAAATACATTGAGATGACAGACACGGACAAGACAGTCTGGCTAACATATATTGCAATCTGTCTGAATTTAATAAGCACACATTATCGACTAGCATCAGGTTATATCTGTCAATATATAAAATATGCTGCACCTTTCCATAAAGTATACAGTTTGTTTCACCTTGAGGCCAAAAAACACAAAATACAGCATGCAGACATCAGGAAATGACATTTCTGCAGGGGGTTTATGCTGGCAGGAAATGAGGTAAGGTCTGTGCCTTGTTTACCAGGCATCCCCCTGAGGTAAACAAATAAACCTCTGTCACTTGCTTCTTTCCACAATAACTACAAGGTCATGTTGTGTGCAATTAAAATACAAGAAACAAGTGTTTTTTTATCAACTAAACTGAGTCTTACATACAAGCGTTATTTCTGCAAATTTCTAATGTTCTTGAATTGCAGCAAAACAGATGATAAGCAGCTATCACAATAGGCAAGTACATGTACACAACTGGAAGATGGGAGGGAAAGTGGTGTCGAGGTTTGAGAGAGCTGATGGCTGACTAGCAGGAATGGATGGAAAATGTTCAGGTAGGTGTAGGAGTAGAAACAAGTCAGGAACGGTAGAATGCATTCACAGCATACCTGTGGTTTAACCACTCACCTCCTCTCTTTAGCTATTTCTAAATACTTGTTCCACACGTGTGCCTGTTTGACTTAACTAACCAACCTCACATTCTTTCAACATATACTGATAGGTATGTGCTGCTAGAAAACATGTAATAAACTGTCCAAAGGGTGTAACCTATTTGTAAATATATACAGAACATTTATTTTTCACCATAACTAATTACAAGCCCAATACCACCTCATCAAATTGTTGAATTTTATCAAATCTACACTAAATTGACCTTTCAGTGCCTGTCAAACGTTTGGCCCAAATATTGTTTACTTTAATGGACTTCCTCGTTTATATTTTACTGAAGTAAGTTCGCTCAACGTCTAATGCATGTTGTGTAACATTCTACTTCCTTGATATTACTGGCACTCTTGATGTATCCGACATATTTATTTTATTTAAATAATTGTTATTTATTTCACAAAAATGCACTTCATTTGAGTTTAAACAGTAGCATATGTTCTCAAAGGACTTCAGTTACTGCGCAAAGTTAGCTAGTTTGCTAACTTTAATGTGAGACAAAAGTAGTTTTTAGGTAACTATATAGTCACCGAGAGATATGTCAGCAAATGAATTACCTTTCTCTGCATCCTCCATTGTAACGTTAGTGCTGAGCTTTGTTGTTTCTGGTAGTTAATGTTCAGAGTCTGCAGGTTGTTCGCTTGGCTGCTGCAGATCGTCCTGTTCTCTCATGTTGCTGCCAGGAAGCTCGACGTGCGGGGTGGGGTCCACTGTGACGTCATCACGCAGCAGTGTAAACAGAGGCAAGCACGTGGATCAAGTGACACAATCAACAAGGCTGAACTGCATGACGGCACGTCATTATCTGATTGTTCTTTTGACTACACCACAATTTTAAACATGCATATCTGTCATACTTCTGTTATACATAGTTGTATATAAAATGGTAGTGAAATACTTAACACTTCCTCCAAGTTCTACATATGTAAAACAACAAAGAGGTAGGCTGTTTTTGAAAATAATACAGAAATCCTTGTCAAAGTATAGTCTTAGTTCACGTCATACATAGAAACGTCTCTTGCATACTACTCCCTAGGGCTGTGGAGATCACTAATCCCATACAAACCTGCTTTTTGGAGAGACAGAGACATTTGTGGCGTGCCAAATTTTATGCAAGTCTGTTTCTATTTATCATTTTTTGAAATGTCTTGGAAACATTGGAACTTGAAGGCAATAATTTAGAGAGGTCATACTGAACTGGACCATCAGGTTTTATTCCTGCACTGTGGTGGCATAACCATCCCGTAGGAACCACAATTTATTACCTATACTGAAGGCATACCAGTGGCAGAAAATCCATTACTGATACCTTACGCATTTATTTCATACCTGAGAGAACGGTTTGACACAGTCCTATTCAGTGCAGGGAAATTAAATTTGTCAAATGAATTCAGGTGTTTATGTCAAGTTGATATCAAATGCTTGTGTTAGCTGGAGCAAGAAATAGATACAGTAATTGTACACAGAGATATGCCTTATTACCACCTCGGGAATTTAACTATTATTTATTTTTTATTTTTTTAACCTTTATTTATCCAGGTAAACTGTTTGAGAACCAATTCTCATTTACAAACATGACTATTATAATGCAATACAACCCCCATCTTATTGTAATCAAATCCTGGGTTAAATCCCACTCTTGTTCACACACTGTGTGCAAAGCCCCTAATTGGACAGCACTGAAACTATACACCCAACTATGTCAAGCATCACATACACTCATAAAAAAGAGAGGCGTTCACATGAAAGAGTGCCACCTGCTGGACCTGATTTTGACGACAAGGAACAGAAACTTGAGACAGATGTTAATATGTAAGAATACTTTACTCTGGACTATAACATCTCACTGATTTCTGAAAGATGCCAATTTTACATCTACATGATCACAAATCACATGACTTTATAACTGCCACACAAGTTGTATTATTATTGTACAACTGTATTTATTCATAATTAAACACATATATCCTAGGATAATAAATAGAAACAGCAAATACAAACTATGATATCGTGGTGACATACACTCTATATCACGCTTGTATGCATTGGACAGAAAGGTTTGCATTGAGTGTTAATATTAATGTAATGTAACAATAATAAGCATTTTTTGATTTTATTAAATATCACATTACATACATCTATATTTATTTATATACAAGCTACTTTATATATCTTTATGCTTCATATTTATATATTTCGTAAATAAAATAAACATTAAAAAAGTAGGCCTAGACAGACTACAAGTTGTTATAGAAATATGATAGGAATATTATGGTAACCCCGTTTAGCAAAGGGCTAAAGTGGGACACCAAGTCAGCATATGGGCTGAGAAGACAAGCAAAGTCAAAAAATGAAAAGCATGCGGAAAATGGGTGCAGCCTTCAAACACAAAAGACCCCTTGCTGATCAACAGATCCCCATCTTCCTTTAAAAGCCGCCCCCTCCCTCTCCAACCCCCCTTTCTCTGCTCGAGGTGCATTGTGGGGAGGAAAGTCGTTGCCATTCGACCTCTGCGGGGCCTGCGCGGACGCAGCGAGAACCCTGAAATTCATTATGCGTTTAAAACCTTTATTTATTTCCGCATAACCTACATACTCTCACCGGGACGGCCAAAGCGGAGAAAAGGAACGACGACGGTCCATCTCTTTCGGGAAATACATCGTTCAAATATATTATTTAGTCGGAGAGGGATACTGTTGAGAAAGTGAAGATAATAATATATATTAAGAAAAATGTCCGGTGAGAGAAACCGCAGGTCGCTGGCTTTCCGAGGAGGTGGATTAGCTGGGTTATCGGGTTCCAGTGGTATCGTTGGGGGGAACTGTAACAGCTGGGAGGCCCCGGCCTGTCAAGACCGACATTTTAACGGGAACAGGCCGGATCAAGAGGAGGACGGGGATCTGGGAGCTAAAGGATCATCGCAGAAGAGAGTGGAGAGCGCTGGGTCTGTCAGCGATAGCACGGAACCCGAGGCGGAGGAAGAAGAGGACCCGGAAGAGGGCAGCTGGGCAGCTGGCGACGGCGACGATGGTGTCGGCTCGGTGGAAGGGGAGGACGGGTCCAGGGAGGGGAATAGCTTGACAGAGGGGAACGGTCCCAGCAACGCTGTCTGCCGGGAGACGGGAAGCGGTTCGACTGGGGGCGAGACTGGATCCAGGAAATCTGGAGTAGTGATGAGACCGCAGACGTTGCTTCAGAAACACTCATTATTCCATGCTTCGTGGTTGCAAGAATTTCCATGGCTAAAATTTTGCCAGGAGACGGGACTTATGTCCTGTTCTTGGTGTCACAACATTGCCACTAAAAACAGCGACGAGCTTGTCAAAGGCAGTCGCAGCTACAAACGGGCCTTACTGCTGAGACATCACCTGTCTTCTGAGCACGGGAGAAATGACCCCACCAAACAGGTAACCTTAACGTCCATAAAGATTTCGCTTCGTTACCGACGTAACATGAAATGCTGTCACACATTTGTCGTCTGTCTTGTTTGTCATTAACAACGGCAGTTTCTACAACTTATAAAATATAACGACGGTGAAAATAGGATATTACCTAGCTAAGCTTCACAATCCCTTCTCCAGGCTGATTAGCTAGAACCAGCCTGCTAACCTGAGCTAACAACTAGCCTAGCCAACCAGCCGCTTGTAGCTCTGCTTTAGCCGGAGGTAGATGGGCAGTGACGGTGGTGGAAAGCCCCTAGCGAGGCTAGTGTCGACTAACTAGAACTGAATAGCAAAACACACTGTACCACTTTTCACGAGTGACACAAATCTCTCCGATTCAGTTAACGTCCGAAATGTGTATCTGCCCACTCATCAGTTAAGTTACAAGCACAGACCTGCTCCAGTATGACACCTGCTAGCTACTATCACATCGGAGCGTGTTCCTTTCAGATTGAATTATTCATTGTATGTTACGAATAACTTTTAATAATTTTGAACTGCTTATAAAGTATTAACTAATGGACAATGTTAGTGTTGTAGAATACTTTTTTATGCACACTGTACAGCAACCCCTCTTTTTGGCATCAGCGGCGGTCTTGATTGCTAGCTTGCTAGAGGTCACACAATGGCAAGGGCTCGACCCTAGCTGCCTTTGGGGAACCGCACCCCTACCCAACCCCCCTCCTCCTTTCTCTCATCATGCAGTTCTGCTGGCTCGCAGTCCCGGGTGACCTCTGGCGCATTTTTTTTCCCTCCTCCACCACCTCCTCCCTTTGGGGAGCTAAATTAGAGGCATTGTGTTAGAATGACCCCCCAAAATCCATAAATGGTGTCACTTGCAGGGCTGGACAAGAGGAGGAGAGTAAATAACGTTGCTTAAAGCCTGACAGCTTGCCTGGCCCATTTGAATGAGTGAAATAGACGTCAGTAAATAGAAAGACAGGACATCACCTGACTCTGTCATGAACATATTTCTGGATTAATGGGCGCTAATGTTATACCATAGGGGCATATATTTTATGATTTAAGGCCTCATTCTGTATACACAACACTGAAACCATATTGGAAAGTTGCATCTCTTAATGTGATTGCCATATATTGACCATAGGGTTAGCCTAAGCTCAAGGTAGGTATACAGTTGGTGATATTATCCGTATATTGAATGCTTATAATCCAAAACAACCAAGCCACTTTAGTGAAGTATGTCTTCATTGACATGCACAAGTTTTTTTTTTTATTGGTTCATTATTTTTATTGCAGTGTAGACAACATTTCTACAATACTTCTTCAGAGACCTCATAAAAACAGGGAGTGCATATTTACCCGAACAATCTAGTGTCAAAGGGCATTTCTCTCATCAATCCTATTCTGGAAAAAAAAATGTAATGTTGCTTTCTCTTCCTTGTACATTTCCACACCCAACCTCCTTTTCTGACAGTGGTCTGGGCTGTCAGAGGAATTAAGACCGGGCTACTATTTGACTCTAATTTGTAAGCGAAGAGGATTGCACTACTACATTTAGTTACTTCCTTTGCACATGCAATCACTAATCAGAATGACTTAAAGTGATCCACTCTTGTACACATCTCTAATTGGTAATGAGGGCAGTAAGGGTGGATTAGGGGCTTGGTGTGGCTTTTCCTTAGCAACAGGGACCCCAGACACTGTACTGAGAGGTTATCCAGGCCATTTCCACATGCAGAATAGAGCTGGGACGATAGGTCCCAGTGCTGCATTATTAGATATGATTCAATTCATATCTTATTGAATTGTTTTTTGTGGTTTTGATGTTCCTCAGAAAAGTTTTTTTCTTATGACTGCCTTTTGAATAAATCTGTAATGCTCTTCAGATATACAATACTGTTGAAATAATGAGCCGCAGTGAATGTTAAGCAAGGTGGCATTGTGAAGCAGTACATTAAAGGGGAATTATGGTGTTATGAGGCAACGTCTTGTTCTATTCACCCATTCCTGACGTTAGTCAGGCCTCTGCTGCATTCGTTAAAGCTAACTCGATTAGCCCTAGCACACCAGTGCAGCTGTGGTAAATGTGGGTCTCCTTGGAGAAGGGGGCTGTTGTCCTTAATTCTCTAGACGCTGTCTTGTGCTCTGATTGTTCCCTATGCTCTCTGGTAAAAGGTTAACATGAGGCAAAAGTAGGCCATTGTTAGATTAAATATGAGATCACATATCTAGGACCTATATGAATACAAGTCCATTTTCTTCTCTGGTAACAGTTTTTTCCTTTGTCCACAAATTGGTTAAAGGTTTGGTGTCAAACCCACATTGGTAGTTGTAGGACTAATCATATGTTATCACATACAGTGATTCTATTCTACAACTATGTTTCATATAACTAATACTGAAAGCTATATTTTTATTACACTGTACATGTTAAAGCGCAGCTAGGGACGAGCAATAGCTACAAACTCTGTTTCATGGTCTGTTTTGGAACTGGACCCTATAAATTAAAATGTATTTTCCAGGGGAGGATTTCAGATATGCGGGACCTATGCAAGTCATTCCACCTCCTCATTTTAGTTGAGGGAAACACCACAGTCATTGTTGAGAGTGACTCTCCCCAAATTGGAAAGGGGACCCACCCTTTGCGGTCTGGTGTCTGCCAAATAGATGGGTGGTTTATTGGGGGCCACAGGTCAGGGAAATGGGTTGGGGTTGAGCCAGAGGGAGAATACTTCTTGTTGAATATGTCAGTGACTCTGCCCTCCCCTCGTTTTCTCGCCCCCCCATCTCTGCCTCCTCTGTCAGGGCATTGTTAGAAGGCCGGGAGACACTCGTTGCAGCACTCCCACACCTTGGGCCAAACGCACACTGCAGTATTGTTCTAGCATCTGGGGACAGACAGGTTTGGTGAGGAGGAGGGGTTGAGGGAAGTATACAGTAGATGTAAGGAGTTAGGAAAGGACCGGTGAAGATGGCCTCAGGGCTGGGCTGGTCATGGGACTGGATTTATGGTGGGTGGGGGTAGATGAGTTGGGATGGGGGCAAACTTATGCATAAAAGGTAAACAAAAACTGGCTACAGTGGGTCATTATGTTGCATCGGGACAGTGCTGTATCCCATAATCTAATAGAGTTGTGTAATACTGAGGCCGGTGCTTAAATAAGCGTGGATTTATGACCATCTTGGTTTGTTTAATCCACCTGTAAATCAGTTGTTACTGGCAATGCACTGTAGATTTTAAAGCTTCCATGTTAGACCTAGATCAAAGGATCTTTTTTTCCCAGCACCCTCTTGGATTCTCTTGCAGTCTAATTCTTCCACCCCTGCCATCTCTGGCTCAAATAAAAACCTAGCCACGTCACAACTTGGGGAGGTTGATATTGTCCCCACATTCTCTCTTGGCTCAGGCTGGTTTTGCCTCCAGCATCTGCTGTGCAGGGTTGGTCTGCTGCTTCTCTAAGCTCAAACGTGGCACATCTGGAGAAAGGATGATGATGATGATGATGATGATGATGATGCTGCTGCTGAGGCCAGTATAGAGCAACTTATCCAGTACCAGACTGTCCTAGTCTGACTACAATAAGTACACACACACACACACACACACACACACACACACACACACACACACACAC
>NC_045746.1:1503400-1508463 GCF_008692095.1 Etheostoma spectabile
ACACACACACACACACACACACACACACACACACACACACACACACACTCATATCAGAATTCCCAGCCAATTCTTACCAATCTGGCCCATTGGCTTGCTATTTGTTGTTGTTTGATAAAAGCTGTGAGTAGTCATGAGGTTTTGGGGTGGGATGGCCAGTTAGTCGAAATGATAAAATGGGTCAACAAATTCCCAGGTACTAGAAATCTGAGAGCGCTTGTTTATTTACTGCATTTCTAACATATTGGCTCTTTTTTCTGTCCAATCATCACTGTCTTTTGACTGTAAATATGTTCCATCTTCTGGTTAGCCCAGTAAGTTGAAAGTTTGTTTGGTCAAGAGCTATCAAAAGAGGAGAGCAATGAACATAAACATAACAGAAACATAAGCAGAAACAACTGTATGCAATCTAACTTGGATGCGTATCCAACACCCCTTCACCACACCAATACATTCCACAACAGTACTGAACATGATGACCATGCCCCTCCAGAGGCTTTAATGTGTATACCATGGAATATTTTTTTCTCCGTTCTCCCCATCCTCTTCGGCTCACCCACATACACACTCAGGCTCCTTTCTTTGCTTGCGAGTGGGAGATGCTGTGTAATAAGAGAGTGAGTGCCGAAACCTTTCACAAAGGCCTACAGTGAGTGGACAATGAGCCTCAGGGAGAACACAGGCTATTGTGAAGGCTAAAATGGGGTGACCCAACTCTCAATCACGCTGGCTTTCCGTCCCCCTCTGCTCTACATTTTCTCCTCCGCCCTTTTTCTCGAGGCTCAAGGTCTCCCTCTCTCAATCTCTGGCTCATGCTCACTCATTTTCTTTGTTCGGTGTTATTAGGCCTTTCTCTTTATGCTCCAACCATTTCTAATCTTGTTTTCACACTTTTTTTTTTTTTATTAATAGCTGTGATTTTACTTCTTCCTCTATCAGAACTGTACAATTCCGCTCTCTTGTCTTTTTGTCTTTTTGATTCTTCTAGCCTGAAAAGTACAACCACGTTCTCCCCCTTCGCTATCCCTCCCTCATTTTGCTTTTGATTTCATTCCATCCCATCTCTCTTCATCTCTCCCTTCCAGCTGTGACAGAGGATGATAAGCCCCCCTATACTATCCTGTGTGCGCAAGCTGCCCTAGACAAGTGCTGCAGTGTGGAGGGAGTAGGGGTGGGGGCTGGGTGTGGGGACCTCAGAGAAATGGATTTAATCTGAATTACTCGAGCTGAAACCCCAGCTGTGTGTATGTGTAGGCAGCTTGGTTTATGTGTGGTTTGTTGTGTGTGTACATGCATGTGTGCGCAGCAGAGAGGGTGGTGGGCGGGGCCACAAATGTAGAGCTCTAGCAATTTGAATTATTCTGGATTAGGACATCTGCTGTGCAATTCTAAAATGACCCGTAGATGTATGCTACTGCGTGTGTATTAAGTGTAAAACTGTAATGTAGACTTCTACACATGAAGGGTGTGTACATGCATTTTGGTTTTGTATTTGGCTGTGTATTCTGTCTATGTGCATATGTAAGCACATGCATACACTCATGTATAAACTCCACCTCTTTTCTGCTCCGTACCAGGCTGGCCCTTTGCCCTGGTAAGGGGGAGCAGAGAAGGGGGAGTTTGGCTGTTACAGGGTAGTTCTATGCTACTGCCAGTTCTCCTCCCATCCTACAGCCACGTTGTGTCCTGCTTTAGCCACTTGTCGGCCCTTCTCCAGGTCTAATCCCGGCCCGTTTTACATCTAGCATCCAAGTAAAGAAAGAGAGAATTTTATTGTACAAAAGCTACTGTAAATTTGTGTAAAATTTTGAATTTTAATTGAATGCACTTTTCCAAAATAAACATTTTCTTTTTTCAAAAAATTACTATTACTATAGCTGTGCTCTCTTAGTCTAAGTTTGGACACATTCTCTGGGGTTGTTGAAGTGCATTTTGAAAAATGTGGGAAATTATTAGGCTAATTAAAATATAAATAGCAGAGCGGCCTTGTGGGAAAGTCTCCAGCAAATCTGGCTTGTCACAATGGCTTGTTGAAAGCACTGAACATCACAGTTTAATACTATTTAATTTTACAATATATGGTATGGCTTTCTACTTCTGCATTACTACAAAAGGAAAATACTTTACCTTTTTTATATGTTAATTTAATGTTTTTCAGGGTTTATTAATCTGTTATCGTGCCTACCATGATATGTTTTGTGTAAGAACTTGTGGAAGGTCAATGGTAAAAAAACGAGTGCCTCTTTTTCTCCTCTGTAACAGAAACCTGTTGAACCTGTTTCACCCCTAGGACAGGTGCAAACCCCAAGGGTGTATGTCTGTGGGTATTTATTGTAGAGACAAAGTTACAGGAAGTGAAAATATATTTGCCTTTACCTGCGTTGGACCTTGCATATTACTTGTGGGAACACAAATCTTAATTCATTTTTCTTTTTCTTCTTTTCACGTAAAGGAAACAATGAGGCCCTCAGAAAACACCAGCCCCTCCACTAACTGCTCAGAGGAAGACTACCGCAACAAGCCCAATGAGAACTCCTACTGTTACCAGCTTCTCCAGGAGCTGGACAAGCAACGCAAAAGTGGCATCCTCTGTGACGTCAACATAGTCGTCTCGGGCCAGGTGTTTCGTGCACACAAGAACATCCTGGTGGCGGGCAGCCGCTATTTCAAAACCCTCTACTGTCTGAGTAAGAGTGAGGACCAGGACCAGGCCACGGTCACACACCTGGATGTTGCTGCTGTGCAGGGTGTCTCTGTTATCCTCGACTTTCTCTACTCTGGGAATCTGCTGCTCACAAGCCAAAATGCCATTGAGGTGATGTCTGTCGCTAGTTACCTCCAGATGACAGAGGTTGTACATTCATGTAGGGCTTTTATAAAGGATGCCCTGAATATCAGCATCAAGCAGGAGGCTCCGGATTCAGTGGTGGTGGACTACAACAAGAGGCAGACGTTGTCCAAAGAAGGGTCGAGGGGGCTGGATCGCAAGCCAAGCAACTTCTGGGCCACGAGCATCCTGTCAAAGCTGTCGATCAAGGCCAGCAACAATCAAGGAAAGGAAGCAGTGGAGGAAGAAGACGAAGGGGCCAGGGTGAAGGAGGAGACCAGCGATATAGAGGTGACAGTGGTTGGGGGTGCGGGCTGTGCCCTGGTGACCCCAGGAGCCTCTGGTAACTGGACCCACCACCACGACAACTCGTCTGATTCAGCAGAGACCAATGAAACACGGTCGGCGAGTGGCCAGATGCAGGTATTCGTCTGGAACGAGCCAGCCACAGGTGGCGCTGCAGCAGCACCTGCAGCAATAAAGCAAGAAGCACGGGATGCTGCGGCAGGAAGCGGCCGGAGGAAAAAACAGACCACCACACGCCGTTTTGTGTACAACTTTCCACCAGAGCCTGAAGAGGGATTTGACGAGGGGATGTTCATCCAGCCCTCGGCCTCCTACCCCAGAGAGGACTTCTCCTCCCTCTCCGAAAATGCTGGTATGACACTCATTTGTACCTCTAAACACACTTCACACACTTGCCACCCATAGTCCTTCCCCCTATAATATAGAAATGGCTTTCACTGCTAACTCATGAATTTCTTATTCCTATTAGTCACACTGTATACTCACTGTAAGTAAAAGGAAGCGGCTCAATTTTTAAGGTAGAGAGGCGCACGCAGAATTTCTTCTGTGACATATAATCACTTCAATGTAAAATCTGCATGTATATAGAAATAAACATTTTCCTACACAATATATGGAAAGCTCTTTTAGGAGCATTTTTGGAGCATTCTTATAAAATTCTTCATTGGTAAGAATATCCTAAAGGAATCACATTAATGTGAAAGAAATGCAGAATAAATCATCAACCTTTTAAAAAGTTGGAATTTACAATATACGTCATAAGTAATTAAAATGACATTCTGTAGGTTTGAACAATGCTTGTCCCCACAGCATGCATGTGTAATGATTAACCCACCAGGCGGTCAGTGGGACTGAAGAGGATAACCCTGATAGGTCACATGGCTTCAGTATTTGATCCTCTTTTTGTGGTCTTCTAGCCTGTAAAACCTTAGTACTGGATATTAGCACCTGTATTACTTGGGGGCAGCATTTCCTCATTAATATAAATAATCGGCCACCATATAGTGACGTATTTAATCATGTCACAACGATGATTAACTAGTCAATGCTAATAAGCTAAGCTATAGCCGCTTGCAGCGGGAAACGCAGGCATGATCACTAGTTTACATGATCCAATTATTCTTATTCTTTTCTTATTCTTTATTTTATGAAGGAAAACACATTTAACATTTACAATTAACATTTCTGTAAATGTGTTAGCCAGCCGCCTAATTTTCAGCAGTCCTTTGGCCAGATGGTTTTAGACCAGAGCAACAAGAAAATTATTGATCGCACCTCACAAAAACTATGGATTTTCAGCTTTCCATCAATATCCTGCTGTGAAACCTAACAGAATATTTGCTTTTCAAGCTTTTAACCTGCTGTGCACAGCCAATAAGTGAGTCACTCCCAGCCATGATCTCCACTAATCACTCCAAAGCGAGGGGCTTGTGAAAGTTACGCCCACCTGGAGTGCTTTGTGTTCCAACATTGCTGCTGAGACTTGTTTTAAAGAAAAGATAAGGGGTTTTATGTAACGCAATGCTGTTGAAGCAATTTAATTGTTCAGATCAATATGCTATGTTTTATGGAGGAAACTAATGAAATGTTACTATTTAAAGTGAGTTGGAGAGAGAATTAACTATCCTAACAAAACGCCTACTGCTGTGGTTGGCAACAACATTACATCCCTATGAACCTTCGCTCATTCAATCAATTTTTCAATCTTGCTTGATAAAACTTTCATCTTCTCCCTTTCTCTTTACCCTTTGATACTTTCCCCTTTCTGTCTCTTAATCTATCCATCGCTCCATCCATCCGGTCCACATACAGGGTAGAGTTCTTAGTAATCTCTTTTTTTCAGCTGCAGCCTTCTCCTTCTGTTGGCCCCATTAAGCTTTGCACTCAATGTAACCATAATGATATCACATATTAAGTGGAGTGGTGTTGG
>NC_045746.1:1508473-1511124 GCF_008692095.1 Etheostoma spectabile
GATGTGTGAGGCACAATGTGTGTGTAGAAAGAGAGAGAGAACTACATTTTGTGTGTGAGAGAGGGAGAGGAGCCCTCCCTAATGCAGGAAAATGAAGAAAGCAGGGGAAACATCTCTTCCCACAGGCCTCCCTAAATGCACTTGAATGCTCTTAGTGCCTCCAACTCCTCCTATGGCTCTTCGTAATGTGTGCACAAAGTGATTCAGGGTGTTGTAATAGCCTAGAGAGAAGCTCACTTAAAGTTTGTCTGCAAGTGTGCTGACTCTTCTCTTCCTGTATCTTTGTTGTTTAGCTCCATGTCTCTACTTATTGTATACCACGTTTCCAAATAAGGATATGAGACGTTTCCAAATAAGTATGCTGTTAGTCACAGTAAAAGGTTGCAAGGCAACTGTTTACCCTTCATTGATAATTTTGTGTTTGACATTCATGCAGTATACTCTGGGTGTATGTTAATAGTTTAAATATAGATCTGTGAATATGTAGTCTCTGTATGGGCTTTTAATTGTAATGATTTGTCTGTCTCTATTGTTTTAATGTCTGAGAAGTGATATCCAGAGAATTGGAGGCAGAAACACATTATCCTGATGTTGTTTGATGTCGGGGTGAGAGGAGATCTTTTTTATTTTATTTTTTTTAGCCAATTGCACAAATGGCATAGTTACATTGAAATTGGGAAGTTGCATTCATTTCTGTGTGTTGTTTATCAGTGGCCACGTACTGTAGGTATATAATGTTTTTCGATTTCCAATGTAAGAAAAGTGTTGTCAACGATTTTATGGTTCCCTTTTGAGAGGAGTGTTTCTAAAATGCTCTGTGGTGTGTTTTAGTTCAGAAGTGTTGTGACAGTTTGGACTGACTGGGTTTTGACAGTCTTTAACTATGATTACTTTGTCCATCTGTTAAGACAGGGTGAGCCAGACACAGAAGACAAACAGAAAGGAGAGCCACATGTAAATTAAATCGGTCAGGACAGCTTTCCCTGCCTCAATCTGCAATGCAATGCTCAGTGTGTATTTAATATTCTACATTTATTTGCAAGTACTTCTTGGTAGAAAGCTGCTGTGTCATGGAGTCTACTGTACTATATTAATGCCATTTTTCACTTCATAGCTCCTGGAATGTACATGAAAAGATGGGCAAATACCATTTATGGAGCAAAAGTCATTAGCCAAAGCTTTCAGTTTGTTACCACAGCCTCTCTCTGCTGTCAAGGCTTAATTAGTCTTGTGTTGCATACAGTGCTAATTTGTTGTGACTCAATCTGGATATGTGTGCCACGTGATGTCTAAAACGCTTGTTACGGTTTACTGAAATATTGCTTTTACAAAGCAAAAAAATTGTTTTGTCTATTAGCCATGTCAACTGTGGGTTATGAGATTATTCTATAACACACACTAAATGCAGAAGGAAGGGTTCATGGCTTTGCTCACGGACCCGACTTGGAAACCAAAACGTCATCTTTTGGTTGTGAGATGCTCGCTCTGAAAGTAGACCGTCCTCTTGCACGATCAGTCGTTGCTGTCTTGCATATTTCTGTCCGAGCCTATGAGCAGTCATCCACTGCCCCAGTTTCCCACAGTGATGTCACTCATTTGGGGTTTATTTTGTTTCAGTTTGATCTGTGCGGTCATGCTCCAAGGACGGAAACATAGTAGCCCAAATGGTGGTATTCTATCTGCAGTTTTGTATGTCTTCCATTTTATTTTGTGTGCTTGTCTTTCAAGTATTTTTTTCTCTCTTTTTTTAGGGTTGTTCAATAATTAAAATGTTCAGGGCTATAACTAACAATTATTGTCTTCTTATCGTTTTATCTACTGATGTATTCAGTTTATATTAATGCAAACACTGATTTAATGTAGTCTTTCAATTGCCAGAAAACATCCTGCCACAATTTCCTGGAATTCGAGGTGAATGTCTTTGTCCGACCAACAGTCCAAAACCCAAACTTATTCAGTTTACAGTTTTATAAGATTGATAAAAAAGGAAGATTTTTGCATTTTTTTAGGCTTGAATCCTTAAATATATAGCGTTTTGCTGGAAGAAAACGTCTGTAACAATAGGAGGTAGACAGTTTACAGTGTTGTGTGGAAAATAACAGTTTAAGTGAAGGCTTTAACGATACTTTGCCATTGCTGTCTGCTCTTACCTCGCTGAGCCCACAGCCAACACTTGTGGCCAATAAATTCTTGGGTCTTTTCCAAAAAACACTGATGGGTTGTTGAAAAGGTGCATGCTGCACATAGACAAACAGCAGCTAAAATTTATTTGCATACACACTCGTCTCTGTTGAAGTGAGCACATGAACCCATGCAATACAACTTCCCCAATCCCTGCTAGGGGCAGTCCCTTCCCTCCCTAATCCACTCTAATGCACTGGGGCTGTCCTCACTATTCCAAATATTGACCTAAGGAGAATGGACACACACTCACAGGGGCGTGTTTTTAATGTGCTCCAAGCGCTGATGCTGGAGGAACCGGACACACACAGGTGCTCACACACAAGTGCTAACAAAAGCTGAGTGTAAACTGAGACGGTGTAAGGGCTTAACTCTAATTAACCCCCTGCCTGCTGGAGCCCTGGTTTGTTTCCCCGGCCCTGCTTTACATATAGTAGGGGACGTGAGTGTGAGTGTGAGTGTGAGTGTGA
>NC_045746.1:1511134-1514327 GCF_008692095.1 Etheostoma spectabile
GAGTGTGAGTGTGAGTGTGAGTGTGAGTACTTCCATTGTTTCATGTGGGGGGTAGTTAGTTGTGTACACAAGGCGTTGTGAGGTGTGCAGCCCCCCTCCCCAGGCTCTCAACCACCTCTCATCTCTTTCTCCCTCTCGCTTCTCTTGTCCCCCTCCTCCTTTCCCAGAGCTGGCCAATCAGATCCAGTATAGCATCATCCAGGACTTACAACAAGGGGAGTCCTGGGAGAATGGTAAGCCACCACGACTACCACAAAAAGAACAGGCTGCTTCAGTGACACTTAAAATCTTAAACTAAAAGGCATATTCTCTAAGGAGTGTGGGCAGTCCAGTCAGTATTTCTCATTGAAGAGGAGAGCAGACAACCTACATGTATTTCTATTTAAGGGTTTGTTTTCAACCTGCCTTCAAATGCGTAGCTGACCGCCATGACCTGTTACACAAAACGATAATTTTATGGCATTATCCCTATGTCAGTCTATCAAAATATATGGGAATAAAATGTTAAAGTCAATTTGATTCTTATAGGCAACAAAAATTACAAATTTGCTTCAAATGGGTGGCGGGTAAGCCACTGTGTAACGTAAGTAGGCGGCAATTGTCTACAGTACACAAGGCTGTGTGTTTTAAATCCAAACTAAACACTAATTCTAATTATGTAAGCATGCATTGTGTTCATAAGTGTCAAAATGAACTAAACTCAAAAATGACAAATGGATAGCATGCATAAGAAACAAAACAACAGCTTTTTCAATGTGCTGTTGACACAACTTTAACCGAAAATAACGTTGCTGTCCATCTGTGAAATAGAGTCATAGTTTGATTGACCGGCATCGATGCAAGTTGTGGGTTGAGACATAGACTGAAAAGGCATGAGGGGGGACATAGCAAAAGGGCCTCTAGTCAGATTGGCCAGCAAGGTTGTAGCTAAAACTATAAACTGTTGTTAAATTAAACAACAAAATAAGCACCTTTCGTGTTTCTTAAATATAGATTTTGTTTGATTTCAGACCCCCTATTTTGTCTGCTCTGTTTGTGTAATGACAGATAGGGAAATTTAAATTCCTGCCTAAAAAGTGTACAACACACACATGCATGGCAAATACACAGGTGACCTGCTTCTCATCAAACCTCCTCCCTCCTCCCCCTAGCAACCTGCCCTAACAACGCCTCTGTTGTGTGCACCCTGGCTCAAACAAAAGGACACTAAAGACACTGTGTTGGAGTCTTTTTTTAAATCAATAGATTGCTTATTTATTTGTAAGCCAAGCTGTCCTCAGTAGTTTGGTTGCTTAAACAGTGCTGGCGTGAGGATATCTTGATTTCTTTCCTTAAGACACTTTAAATTAAAACTTGTCTGTACCATATGCTCTAATCGTTAAGTATTATAATAGCAGAGCTTGATGGATGATAACATAAAGGTGTTGTGTTTGATGTTAGGAGTTGCTCCTCATATGATGGAACATACCCCAAATCATGTGCATAGTGATTTATGTAAAGTACCTGCAAATTGACGGTTTCTTAATATGAGGCAGAGTCGTTAAATTATTAGTTGTACCTCCTTATTACCTTGCACCAAACTGCATTATGTGCATGTAGCACTGCTGCTTTATATTCACTGCTAATACGAATCGGTATCCTTTCCACCATTGCCATGGTGAGACCTTCAACATCATTGCAGACTGGCGCAGACCAACACCAGTTACTTAGCAACAGTGACAGAGCTGGATTGTGAAGTTTACATGGCTGCCACAGTAATTTTTTATCCCTGCAGTTTAACAAACTTTGACTCAAGGTCCTTTTTGTTTCATCAGTTTGTGGTGTCTTGTTCTCTTTAATGGCGACCACATCCTAACTCTGTGATTTGATACACAGGATGTTGGTTCTTGACACTCTCTCATTAGAGGATCTATAGATGCAAATGTAGCTTTTATGATCATTGTCTTCCTCCATCTCCAGTTTGTTCTTCCGGTCCAGTCAAATTTAATTTATGAATTTAAAGAACAAACAATGGTATTGTTTTTTTAAAGCTTTAATTGTACACCAAAACATGATGTTACTAAATCTTGTCTCTCGCTAACCTTTTACTGCATCTGCATACTGTTTTTTTCTCTGTCTCTACCCAGGCGAGTCCTCACACCTAGCCATCAATAAGCTCAAGTGCCCCCACTGTAACTACATCGCCAAGCACCGGCGCACGCTCAAGAGGCACCTGATCATCCACTCGGGCGTACGCTCCTTCAGCTGCGACATCTGTGGCAAGCTGTTCACGCGTCGCGAGCACGTAAAGAGACATTCCCTGGTGAGTCCACATACGCACAGGCTCCTTCCCGCTCTTTTACCCCACCATGTGCATCCACCATCTTGTGCCAAACCCTACAGGCCACCCTCACTTCTTTGCACTCCACCTCATGATTTGTGTCTGGGAGCTTTTTGCTCGAGGCAGTGAGTGCAGCAAGATATTCTCAAAAGAAGAAATTTATGACTATGAATACATTCTTTTATACCCAAATTCCCTGTGTAGAAAAAGGCCAACTTTGCAATTGTAGTACCTGTGGTTTATTGCTCCATATTTAATATTTGGAGAATATATTCTCAAGTGTTTATAGGAATAGTTTGACATTTCTGGAAACACGCTTATTTGCTTTCTTGCTAAGAGTTACATGAGAAGACAATAGTACTAACTACTAAGACAATACTACTCTTATTTGCCATCCATCCATCCATCCATCCATCCATCCATCCATCCATTTTCATCTGCTTATCTGGTATTTGGTTGCGAGGGGAGCAGCTCCAGCAGGGGACCCACACTTCCCTTTCCCAAGCCGCATTGAACACTCTTATTTGTATGCTATATAATTAGCAGCCAATGAGCTTTGCTATACACGAAGATTGGAAACAGCTAGCCCCCTGCTGTCTGAAGGTAGTGTCACATTGCCAGACCTTCCTACACAGCGCTGCAGAGGATGGTCTTGCTAGTCCACACAAAATTCTGTGATGGGAGAAAAACGAGCTCTGGTGTATTGGCATTTTTTTAAACCAGTCACAATTGTCATGGGCACCAGGTAGAGCCATGGTGCTGCTGAAAAATACCCTCGGGAAGGAACTTGTTTTGGTGGAAGATGCGTATGTTCAAAGTGTTTTTAGTCGTGCAACAGAACACTTAGATTGGACAGATAGTCTAGCTAGCTGT
>NC_045746.1:1514337-1514966 GCF_008692095.1 Etheostoma spectabile
CCTGCAGAGATCTGAGGAGCAGTTAACCATTTTCCTCAAAAATTGACCAGAGTTTAAAATTCCAACACAACAAAAGTGTAAGGTAATTGACATCTGGCCGAAAAGAGTGAAATTCTGCGGAATTTCTGGCGGTAATGGAACATTCGCGGAATTAGAACATTGTGGATGTAGACTAGTCTGAAGTTAAAATACCAGTAACTCTCTAATTTCATTAATTTACAGGGCTTAAAGTTTTCCGGCACCGTGCCATGTCTCCGGCGTGCGGCCGTGAGGAAAAATAAATTTGGGAACTTGCCTGCGGTTTTATATTTTCAAGTCAATTGATTTCACCTACCAATCAGATGAGAGGAATACAACTTACGCAGAGCTTAAAATACTCGGGCCTGGTGCCGGATTTCTGGGGTATGACTATATTAGAAAAAGCAAATAATTAAAAAAATTCCTCATGGGATTTGTTTTTGATGCGCTAGGTTTAACCAATCATCGAACTTCCACCTACCAATGAAATGAGTTCTAGCCAATCAGATGCCGAAAAGCGAAAGTGCGGTGTGTGGTCCACGTGGTAATGCGGCTAAAAAAATGTAGATACTTCTTTAGTTGAGAAAGGAGTTAAAAATAAATGGCGCTGG
>NC_045746.1:1514976-1515316 GCF_008692095.1 Etheostoma spectabile
AGGACAAGAGGAAAAGGGTGGAGACGGCTATGGCAGTGTATGGAAGATAATCCATAGAAGATACTCACTGTACGGCAGCAGCGGTATGAAAGTGCTTGCTAATCATTAGATGCTAGTCACAAAGCTTCGGTCCGTGCACTCGAGTACAATTGACGGCATTGACGGTTGCGACTTTGCTGACCAACCGTGTTTGTGATTAAAAACAATACATGTGTGCATATTCATAGAGAAACACAATTTGTCATTAATGATGGCCACTGTGTAAAATATATCTAAAGCCCAAACTGCCTTGACAAAGCTGTCTGTTGGGATCCAGCATGGCCGTTATTTAAACATGACG
>NC_045746.1:1515338-1515956 GCF_008692095.1 Etheostoma spectabile
GTCTAGCTTCATGAAAAGCTAAACAAAGCCAAGTTTTTAATAAATGTACATGAAGCAGCAAATGTCAACATGGACAAGATCTTGAATGTACTAATTCGCTTTTTTGATGAAGATGACGAAAGTAAACAACACATCTAGAAAGTTTTGTTTTCACAATGATTCAATGTAGGATCATGATATATGGTTGGATGAAGTAAAAATGTATCCAAAACCTTTTACTTCTTAAAAATGATGGCTTTTATTATTGTATAATGTAATAAGGATTTTCACTGTTTTGCCACTCAAATTAACTTTAATGAGTGCATATCGAAACATTACACTGTGGACCCCCACCCCCTCCAAAAAAAAAGTCCTGAATTATCTATCTATCTATCTATCTATCTATCTTACTTGTTAAACTCTTACAAAAAAGTGAAATCTCCTGGATCCAGTCTGTATGCTATGCTATGATATGCTATGCTAACTGTCTGCTAGGTAGCTTCATATTGTGTATACAGACTTGAGAGTGGTATCAATCTTTTCATCCAATTTTCAGCAAGAAAGCAATTAAAGATTAAAGGCATTTCTCAAAAATGTCTGTCAACCTGACTGTCCTCATCCCCCCCCCCCCCCCCCCCC
>NC_045746.1:1515966-1523636 GCF_008692095.1 Etheostoma spectabile
CCTCATCCCCACAGGTGCACAAGAAGGACAAAAAATATAAGTGCATGGTATGCAAGAAGATCTTCATGCTTGCAGCCAGCGTTGGTATCCGTCACGGCTCGCGGCGCTACGGTGTGTGTGCGGACTGCGCTGACTCTCACCAGGCCACTCAGGAGGGCCTGGAGGGCATGGAGTTTCCTCGCGACGAAGATTTTGAAGGCGAAGAAGGGGAGGACCTGGAGGGGGAGGAGCCTAATGACAACGACCAATCAAATTGGGGTGAGGGCAACACTGGTGCTGCCCCGGAAGAGGACTAAGAATTCTAACAAGCTTGAGAAACAAAACAAAAAAAGTTGATGTTTAATATATATGTATACAAAAACTAGCTGGTAAACAATCAACTCCAAAGTGCTATCAAACCTTGAGGTTACTTAATTGTGCAAGTATATGACAAAGAGGTGGATTAAAAGAAAAAAGCTTTCGTAGAGTGGAAACTCCAAGATGTACAGATTTTATTATTGTTAAAATGTGTCCAACTCTGGGCCAAGAGCCCACAAGAGAAAGATTCTATCGTCGAATAATATGAAAAATCAGGTTTTTGGTGATGTATTTTTATTTCCTGTTTTTCGGGGTAGAGTTGGGCAGGGTGATGATATAGTAGAGTTGGGGTAGGCCAATCAACTAAAAAAGCGAAATGTTAATTATTTAATTTATGAAGAGAGGTTATTATGGTCTTATCAATAATTTTTTTTATTTCTGTTTTTGTCTGCAAGCAGAGGCACAGTAATGGCTGTTGCTTTCTGCACAATCTGAAAGTATGTTGCTTGGTGCTTGTAGAAGTACACAGAAGAAGAGCATTATTGTCCACAAGAAGATTTTTAACTTGCTCTGTAGATCTTGTTTAGATGCGCTAAATATTATATTATTCTTTTCAAATTTTATTCTTTCCCTGCACAAATCTTGGAACCAAAAAATCTGTTTTGTGACTCTAATGTATCACAGCCATATTTATGATTAATTTAAGAGGGCTGTGGTATTGTGCCAAACAGACCGCACACCAAGATTTAGCAGGAAGCAAAAACTACTGAATACGCTTAAAAAAAGAGGAAAAAAAAAAGAAAGAAAGAAAAGAAGACAAGGTGACGTGTTTTTTGTTTTTTTTTAAGCGGGAAAAAAAGATGAATTAAAAACAATCGAAAGTACAAGGGGAAATGTTATTGCTAGCTTTATACAAATCACGGCGTCACAGTAACACTTTATTATTAATAAACAAAAGCATTTGACTTTCACTTAAAGCTTGAATTTTGCCAAATGACGAAACGTTTGGTGCTGTAATGCTTGTCGCAGAATACTGGACCTACAGGCTAAATATGATGTTTATAATCATAAAGCTTAAACTGACTCAGTTATACATATGTAATCAGCTTAAACTATAGAACACTGTTGTGCTACGGCGACTATCAGGTAAGCTTTGCCATTGTTTTTCAACTTTTATTTGATTTATTGCACACACACACACACGCCATTTTGTAGAACTACCGGCAGTACTTGTAATTGATGTTTTGAGGACCTAAGTGTATATCAATACCTGTATACGTTTGTTAATATTTGGTACTAAGTTATAAAGTAAATGCAGTGTGTGTGTGTGTGTGTGTGTGTGTGTGTGTGTATATATATATATACACACACACATACATATACACACACATACATACACATATATTTTGCATCACTTGACCATTGGTTTAGAGGAGAAAGAAGTGCAGAAATTCGTGATGTCTAAGTCTGAAAGAACTCCATTTTTCATGTGTAAAAGATATAGAAAATGTCATCGGTTTAATTTGATGTAAGTTTGTTTTTTTATTTTTAGGTCTGCCAGGTAGAAAAACACTTTGTTCCACAAAAAGTGAAGCTCTATGGCGCCTCATAGACATGCACTTACTTTTGTGTTCATGAAAATTAATTTTCTTTTGTTTCTTCGCTTCCCCAAAAGCAGGTCTGAATGGAACTATATATACTGTTGTGTCTTTCTTCCAATGCGCAACGTTTTTTTATTAGACTTTTTGTTATTTAATATTATATATTGACTCCAAAATGCAATCAAGACTGTTAATTTCTATTTGTCCAACCAAAATTGTTATTTTTAATTATTGTTGAACTATAATGTATGAGAAAAGCCAGGTGAAAACCTGCTTAGTGTAGAAAATCCTTGCTCGTGTCTGTAATTGTTAAGATTTTTAAATGTTTTTATGCTACAGAATCATTCACTTTACTCTAGATGCATATTTGTTTAATTTTGTCCTTTCCACAGATGTTTCCTTTCTCCTTTATTTCATTAAGCACATATTTTCTAAAGAAACATGGATTGTTTGCGGGTTAAAACCTTGGAACAGCAGTATCTGTTCATATGCAGTGGAATATACAATATGTAATGAAGTGCTAATGATACAGAAGATTTGTAACCTCCCTTTACTCTCAGTGGAAGAAGATATATTTTAAGTCATAGAGATATCCATCCTTTTTGTGTCACTTTTACCTTCAAATCACTGTGGGAGGGGTTATATTAAGGATATATATATATATATATATATATGTGGAGATTATATGAGATCTATATATATATATATGAAGAATATATTATTTAACTAGTGGATTTACTTATGGAACACATTGACGGTCAGCTCCAAACCTCCTGGCGTGGTGGTTTATTTCCGTGAACTTTAACCTTCCTCTATCGCTCTCTGTTCACGCTGTGTGCTTGCTCATCACACCATTCTGTTGTCTTGTTTGTTCTTTTGATACTATTTACCATCCTACTGATTTTACTGTAATGAATGAAACTCAAAACTATGATGTATCATTTTAGATTTTATGCTGTATTTGTTATATGGACAACAACAACAAAAAACACACAAAAAAAAACAAAGCAAAAACACTACAGATGTAAAGCAGAGGTTTTTTTTCCCCCAGCTGTATTTTTTTACGCTGTTGCAAAAGGTTGTATTTTTCAATTTCTCTCGAACTTTAACAGTGATGCAAAACTCGGGCCACGCCTCGGTGCCCTCCGAACACAGAGCAAATTCAGGTTACTCTTTTTACGTTTTTATCGAAGGTTTTCAAAGATGGAACTACATTCTCCTTTTTTCTGTCTGAATTGTACTACTGTTCCTCTCTATACTACATTTTAAGAATAAAACTTTGATATTGCTTTAACTTTTTTTGTCCACTTATTTTCCTTTGCTCTTCTGATGATGGTCAGAACAAACCTTTCTCTTGAAGACCCAGGGCAAAAAACATTGTCCAAATAACCCCCAAAAGAGATGCAGCTCAGACTATGAGCCAGTTTGATTATTTAAATATATATATATATATATATATATATATTATAACCTGTACTCGGACTATGACTAGTACAAGGTGGAACTGTAATATCACTGTGAATTATCTTCCTGTGCTCAGGAGATTATACTTTTAAATGTAACGTTGGTTACAGTTTTCCTCATTTGTTTTGGTACAACAATCTAGTGAAACTCATGATCTCATGATTCTCAAGGTCATTTTCTTTCTTGTTGCTTGCACACAAATATCTACAGCTGAGCAAATGATGCACTGAGTTGGTCTTGGTGATCGAAATGGATTACACTTTTTTTCATTTGATCTGTATTACGCCCAGGCGTGTTAATCATGGAAACACTTGAGCCTACTTTCGCAGCCTTTCTATCAAATGTTTCATGTATTTCAGTATTATTGTTTTCTATTGTCTGAAATATTACTGTGAGAGCAGCACACGCATGTAAGGGAGGGTTGCTCTATGCCAAAAAATGTCAGTATGTTGCAAGAGCAAACACCAGATGTGAGATAAATGAAATGGTGTGGTAATAATATTGGAAATATGTGAATTTTTTATATGAATGCATTGGCTTTTACAGCACAATGTTATGGCAGCTTTATTTTTTGTATTGTACAAATGAAGTGTTGTGTTGCACCGTACAAGTTAGAAGGGCAACAGTGTCGGAAAAGCTATTAAAACTGGGCTAGTGTCTGCTAACTGCATTTACTGTAAACCGACAAATGGGCACTGACACAGTTCTTCCTGAGAAACGTGTGGTTAAAGGATAACAGCACGCAGTCAGAGGAACTCCTTCCTCTACAAAAAAAGATCAAGTTTAAGGAAGAAAAAGAGATTAAACCGCCTCTGAAGTTTCTTAGTTTCATCACTTAATCATAATAAATCTGATTTTCTATACAGAGACTCCTGCCTAGAAATGTGATCTCTGTTTACATCTGGATTCTGTAATCATAGTAGAAATGTGTGAATGGTTTACCAAGCCCGTGAATTTCACCTAAAAGCCAAGATGCTGCCATCTGCTGTTAAGACTCAGGATTAAAACATCATTTGGGTTTTTGTCTGGACTGACACCAGGTGGCAGCACTTATCTTTATATTTCTTTCTGCACAGTCAAACGGTCAACACAGCTCATGTACTGTCCCAGTTATTTAGAGAGACCACTGTGTGGAAGAATTGATCATGGCATTGATGAAATGTGGGTCTGCTAACACTGATGTGGTTATTGTTTTATGATTCCTCTGCAGTAATTGGGTCCTGGCTTAGATTTTTGTGAAATTAAATTGGTTGGTGAGAAAGTAATATAATCTAGAGGACCAAGGTGCGTAGATCTAGAGACAGACAAATCAATGTAACACAACTATTAAGGTTATACAAAGTTTGGTTTAATGGGCAAACCTAAACAACATTTGTCAGAAATGATTCCAGTTTGATTTCCTCTTCCTTCCTTGTAATCAGACATTAGAGACTTACAGCAAAACTTTTGTGCTTCCCAGGTAGTCAAGTGAACACATCTGTGGTATAAAATCTGATTAGATATGCCTAATCCAAAGCATGCATGAAAAGCAGAATGAAAACTTCATTTAGGAGCATACAGAGGTTTACACAATCCAATTAAAGTATCTGATCGTACATTTGTCTGTGAAGATTGATCTTATTTTATCTAAATGGCTAGATGCAGTAAATTCCACCAGTTTGGCTTTTTGTTTGAAAACAGACTGAAACAAATGCTAAGAATGCATTAAAAGTACAATCTAGGGATATGTTTTTGTCACACTGATTTTCTGTGGTACACGCAGTACTTTACGTTCAAACTGTGTATAGGCCTCAGTTTATTATTGTGTGTTTATTTCTGTGTGGGCATGTGTGTTTGAGTGTATGTGTACACACACACAGAAGCAGTCATCAAACATTGGCCTTGTGGGCAACCACACACTGCTCTATTCTTTTGTGTGTGTGTTGTGGCGGTGTGGGTGTTGTGGTGTGTGTGTGGTGTGTGTGTGTGTGTGTGTGTGTGTGTGGTGTGTGTGTGTGTGTGTGTGTGTGTTGACGTGATGTGTGTGTGCATGAGTCTCCTTCCCATTACAGGCCCTTTTGTTGGGTGTCTGTCAGCAGTGTTGTCTGCAGGCAGGCCCCCATTGTGTTGAACCACTGCTCCTTATTGACACAGGGCCCCTGGCGCTTCGTGTTCCCATGGCCCCAACGCGGCAAACGGAAGGCTGAAACCGGAGCCCCGGGCCTGGGAGAGTTTGTTGCACTCCCCTTCTCTCCCCTGGTGCTCCTGGAGCTCTCGTCCAGGGGGCAGGGCTAAACGGATGGCGGCAGAGTGGCGTGTGTGAGAGTTGGTTGTTTTAAGGGACGTGTGTGTGTGTGTGTGTGTGTGTGTGTGTGTGTGTGTGTGTGTGTGGTGTGTGTGTGTGTGTGTGGTGTGTGTGTGGTGGTGGTGTGTGTGTGTGTGTGTGCGTGTGTGTGTGTGTGTGTGTGTGCGTGCGTGCGTGTGTGTGTGTGAACATTAACACAAATCTAAGGTGGAAAGACAGGTAATCATGTGGTCACAGCTGCAGCTGTCGACAAGGGAACCCTAGTGCCACACATTGTGTGGACATGAAGTGTGTGCGTGTGTGCATGTGTGGTTTTGACCTTCTCATTATATCCTCTGTAATGGCTCGATGCTTCACAGTAAGGCCCTCAGAGGTCACGGAGAGAGCAAACATTAATAGAGAAGATTATTCTCTGTTCGCTATTATCTCCTCTGTGACCTGCTATGACTCTGCACTGGTGTTGAGACAAATCTAGTTCCCATGCGTAAAGTGTTCCCAGCAGGATGGCTTAACACTGCACTGCACGTGGCCTGCATTTCCATTGCAGCTTTAAAACCGACTATTATGATTTGTTGTGTTATCTTTTCTCATTGTTCCACCTTTGAATGAAAACAGTTGTATGATGTCTTCTGTAGCTCCTGAAGCAGCTTTTCAAAGTTCGAGGAAGTCCGAGGCTTCAGACTTCACATACTTGACAGAAAACCTGCATTACAAGGGCTTTTACTGTAACAGGCAGGCAAGTTCTAAAGAAAGATGCTCTCTGCATTTGTGATACATACAAAATTAAAAGTTAAAATGATAAAGAGTTTATTCATCATACACAGCTGATGGATTTCTTCCATAGTGTCCTGAAAAAGTCCCTGTTGAAAATGTATTTACACAAGATAAAGAAAATTGTTTAAAAGGTGTTTGCTCCCCCGTTCTTGTGTAATTTTATATAAATAAATTACTATTTGTCTTTTATTATTTGGTGTGAACTGCTTTTGGTGTGGATTTTCTAAAAGTCAAAGCAGTTCATGTTGACACTTGACAGTAACCTGGCCCAGAAAAGTAAAAGTACAGCCCAGTCTTTGCTCTCTATTTGTTGAAATATAACAGGATCAAATATTCAGACTGTTAGAAAGATTGTCTGTAAGAAGTGCCAAAGGAAGCGAGAAAAATAAGCGACACAGAGGTCTTAAAATGTCAGAAAACTTTACGAAGGAGTGGCAGAGCAGGACGGGTGATTGGAAACATTGGTTGATGAAATGAAACGGGTGTATGTGGGGTTGGAAAAGCATGGAAAAGTGTACAATGGAGCTTGGGGCAGCAGAGTGTATGTGTTTATGGCACACTGGCGGGCATTGCTGTGTGAACCTGGCAGGGGCACACAAATTAACACACACACACACACACAAATGTAAAAAAAAAGGCATTACCATGTGAAAACGTAAGGGCAATTGAGATGTAGAGAGTTTACTGGCTTGTGGTGTGGTGGCCTCTCTTCTGTCCTTTTCCTTTTCATCCTCGCTTTATTTAGGGCCACCATCTCCAAGTCAAGGCCAACCCGATCAATACACACACACACACACACACACACACACACACACACACACACACACACACACACACACACACACTGCCATGCACAATTTGAGTGCATGGCAGTGTTTATGCCAGAGATATGAACTTGCCGTCTCAGGCTTTGGTCTTTGGTGTCAACCAGTGACAGAAAAGTGTGTGTTTCTGTTTAGACATGAGTGTCTATGTTTATGTTAATCCAGCCACACACACACACACACACACACACACACTGTCAAGTTGTGTTCATACTTGCTTTTTTTTCTGTGGGCTCACATAGTTTTTCTTTGATGTCATTTTTGTCTGTGTGTGTTCCTGAAGGTCTGCCTGCATCTGTTCATGAACGTGTGTTTGTTTATAAGTGGTGTGTGAGAATGTGTACACATACCACATTATCTTAGCGTGTGTCCCCCAGCGTGTCTATGGTGTCAAGAAGTGACAACACGTGTGTGTGTGTGTGTGTG
>NC_045746.1:1523646-1528916 GCF_008692095.1 Etheostoma spectabile
ATATATATATATACATATATACATTCCAACAAGCTGAGAACTGGAGGAATGCAAAAGATGTTGAACTGTTAGAAATGTGTAAGAAATGTCTTGTTATCAAAGATCCTTTGTGAATAGGCCAAGTTATACATAAGCTATATATATGATGTACATTACTATATAAACAAGTTAAATATTTCATTTATGCTTCAATTAAATATGATAATTTTTCTATCTTATTGCTGCATTCCAATTTATAATTTCTGTATTTTATATTTTATGGATACCTGCTATTAAATTGCTTGTAAGAGCAACATTACTTGCTTCAGCAACAAAAAGCCCTCTGTATGTTGCCATTCTCAAAATTCCTTCGCTACGAGAAATAACAGACTTCGAGCTAGAAAGGTGCACACACAAATGATAACCAGGGCTGAAGAACTGAGAACAAGGAACAGCCAACCTGAAGGAAGAGGTGACAAGAAGTTAAGAGCAGGATTAGAACATGTACCCATGTGAGGTACAAAAACAATAACAACAACGAGAATAAATTGTGTAACGTTTCCTTTGGCCTGTAGTGGCTACATAGGAAAGAAAGTTAGGAGGGAGGCCTGCTTTAGACAGAAAACAAATCCAAACAGATGTGAGTGAGTGTGGGAGCGCTGTGTGTTAGAGTGTGTCTGTTTGTGTTTGTGTTTGTGTATGTTAAAAGAAAACATCACAAGGGATCAGGCAGGCCTGGAGGGTGTGTGTGTGTGTGTGTGTGTGTGTGTGTGTGTGTGTGTGTGTGTGTGTGTTGGGTGTGTGTGTGTTTGTTGTGTTGTGTGTGTGCGCGCGTGTGCGGTGTGTTGTGTACTTGCCAATAGGCATGCGGTAGACCAGCAAGAGGATGCTTGTTAACTGTGTGTGTGTGTGTGTGTGTGTGTGTTTTGTGTGTGTGTGTGTGTGTGTGTGTGGTTTGTGTGTGTGTGTCTGGCTCTGTGTGCTTGTGCATGTGCTGTCAACCCTGGAAGTTGTGATGCTACTGTGGTTTAAGGTGTCGTCGGTCTTTTAACAACTCATCCGTTCTCTCCACCTCCTACACACACACACACACACACACACACACACCACACACACACACACACACACACACACACACACACACACACACACACACACACACACACACACACAGTTTCATTTGTTACATAAGACATGGCTCTCAGTCCCAAACACAACAAAATGCCTGCTGACACATTTAAACACACACACACACACACAAACACACACACACACACCACACACACCACACACACCACACACACAACCACACAACACACACACACACACACACACAGCCAGATCAGTGAACTGTGACATTCAGACTTTGCTCCCACAGGCCTTGTTTCACTTCACGTTCATTCCTGTGTGAAGCTTGTTGGCTACAAATCTTCTCTAATTAATCTGACGAAATGTTGTTCCAACACTACAAGTGTTGCTGGAGTGTTGATGGTTAATTTTAAGGCCCAACATTTACTAATAACCTCGTGGGAAGTTTCATGAAATTACATTACATGTTAACATGTCACAGATAAACATGGTTATGTTCCCAAAGCAACTGACTCAAGAGATTCTTGGCAAATGAAGGCACATTCAATGTGCCATAACTCCTATATACATCATTCAATCAAGCTTTAAACCTTTCTAAATGGTAGATTTTAAATCAAGTGAATATATACAGTATAGTCATATGTTAGAAGCATATTTCCTCTCATAGAAGTGTGTGAATACAAGCCTAGAGTTCTCTCTGCTCTCTATGTACAACTTTGTAACATATCATGCAATACACTATGTCTGTACTGTGTGTGTGGTGTTGTGTGTGTGTGTTTGTTTGTGTGTGTGGGTGTGTGTGTGGTGTGTGTGTGTGTGTGTGTGTGTGTGTGTGTGTGTGGTGTGTGTGTGTGTGTGTGTATAAAGACTTTACCTATAGTTAATCTGGTCACAGGCGACGTTACTGTAGCACCAAACAATCCAAGCCAAGAGGTCTGCTGATTGGTTTTTAAAGACCCACCCAAGGACTGTTGTCCAGCCCTATTGCTCCTGATTATGTGTTTGTGGTGTGTGTGTGTGTGTGTGTGTGTGTGTGTGTGTGGTGTGTGTGGTGTTGTATGGGAGAGAGAACTTTTCTCAGTATCCCCTGGGTCACTAAACAGGCCAATGTTATCCTGCATGCACTGCATCCTCATGCAGTTGTTCGGCCATCACTTGGAGTCGATCATTGAACAGAACAACTAAAAGCCATCAACGGGTGCGCAACACACACACACACACACACACACAACACCACACACACCACACACACACACACACACACACACACACACACACACACACACACACAAACTGCATGCATGCATGACTTAACAATGATGTGAAGCTGTTGCTCATGCCCTCTTCCTCTGAGTAAGAATACGAGCAACTCTCTTTGATGTATGAACGCAGACATATCTGTACACGCCGACTGGCATTTTTAGGTTAAATCAGTTTGTTTATTCAGAGGTTTGAAGACTAATATAGAAATAAGAACTTGAGTGAGTTCTTGGTAACATTAGTTTCCATGGTGACATAGCTATGTAAAAAAGTAAAGGTAAAGTAAAGCCGCACACCGTAGCGAGGTAAGACACAGAGCAAAGTGACACTTCAGATGCAAAGCGCAGCACAAGTACAGGCCATCGCCTCTGGCTACCTCTTCATCTCACTTGTTACGCTTTGAAAGTTCAGTGGCGACAACGTCAAAGTTTAAATAATTTGAAATTTGAGCACAATGCTATATCTCAATCTGGTAATATCTCTCCAACGCTAAATATTCCATATGCATGGGGATGATCCCCCTGAGGTCAGGTACGTGGATACTAGGGCTGTAACAATACACCAAACCCAGGGTTCAGTTGGTATCATGATTTTTGAACCACGATTTGATACAAACCTCAATTCTTTTTTTAATACAACTTTTTTTTTATGCTACATGGCATTTGTTGATATTGATTGATTTCAATATCCATCGATCCAACACCAAGGATTCTTTTGTACCTTAAAATAACGTTTCCAAAATCGTTTCATTCTGCTCCCAGAAATTTCTGACCTAGAAATGCCTTGTTAATAATCTAATTCTGGGGGAGTTTAGTCCCTTAAAAGATACGCCGGAGAGTTGAGCAGACTGAAACACAGAAGCTACAGCTTGGAAATCACAGTGGAGAAGACCCTGGGAAGAAGACCCTCAACTGATTAAGTTCTGAGTTATGATTGACGGTTTGCAACCCAAAAACCCATGTCCAAACATACATTCCAAACGCACCCTCCAATAACCTCCTTCTCCTCTACAAATAACTCTACGAGGTCACAGATCAGCTATATCATTTCAGTTGTAACTAATAATAGACCACACAAAGTTGTAAGTCTGCAAAGTGGGAAACATCACTCAACTGCAAACATAGTCAATTTGACATCCGTTCCCTGTTTACCACAGCCTGCCCCAAAAAATGAGGCAGATACCTCCCTTATTACATTAACAATAGCTCCATCAAATGACAGATCTTTAGCAGGAAAAACATTTTTAATCAATAATTTTATTATTAAACATAAGCTGGATTTTATATTTTTAACTGGAACCTGGTTAGATCAGAGTAGCAGTGCTGCTGTTCTTATTGAATCAGCTCCCCCGGCTTCAGTTTTTTTTAGTGAGAATAGAGTCAACAAGAAAGGAGGTGGAGTCGCCATTTTCTTCAAAGACTTATTCTTTTGCACACAAATATCTGTTGGAAACTTTGCTTCTTTTGAATATGCGGCTCTTCAGCTAAGGTCCACCGCTAGAGCGATATTTCTAATCATCTACAGACCACCTAGGTACTGTGCAGCCTCTTTTGATGACTTTGCTGAACTGCTGGCTATGATCTGTACTGATTTTGACAATGTAATTGTCGCTGGTGACTTCAACATTCACGTCGACAACCCCCAGGATAGAGGCACACGAGCTGTGCTGTATCATTGACAATTATAGGCTAACTCAACACGTGACGGAACCCACGCACAATGACGGCTGCATCCTGGACTTTATTATTTCAAAAGGTCTGAATATTTCCAAGGTTGTGGTGAATGATGTTGCTCTCTCCTGTGTGTTTTTTAACAGCACTATCTCAAAAAAGTGTCCAAACAAAGATATTGAAAAACGACACATCACTGAGAGCACCAGTGAAAGGGTCACTCGGCTTTTCTCTTCCACTTCTGCCCCTTCTGAAGCCTCAGTAACTGAGCTTGTAGATAATTTCAACTGTAGAATTGCTAATGTTATTAATGCCATTGCTCCTACTAAGGTCAAAGTTCTCTCGAGCAAAAACATATCGCCGTGGAGAAATAACACGCTTGTAAAATCTGTGTGTCGAGTGTGTGAGTGTCGAAAAGCTGAACGCAGGTGGCGTCTCCGGTTCCACTACGACACCTATACAGAGAGACTACGCATTTATAATATAGAATTGAGGAATGCAAGGCGGTCTTTCTTCTCTAATATCGTTGCTAAAAACAATAATAATTCCCATGCTTTGTTTACTATAGTTGACAGCTTAACAAATCCTCCAGTTCCAATAGCAGTTGAACTTTTATCTACCAAGGCCTGCAATGACTTTGCAATCTTCTTCAGTGAAAAAATGCAAGAAATTAAGCAAAAAGTCTGTGCCTCCATACCAGGAACAGGATGTATTTTTTCACAATGTCCAGACAAAAGTAATCCCAATATGACGCAATTTCAAATAATTACCTACAACAATTTAGAGGACATTATACAACATCTAAAAACCTCTACCTGTTGCCTCAATATCCAACCGACAGGCTTCTTCAAAAAAGTTTCAAATTGTTTGGCTTCTGATCTTCTGCAGATTGTAAACATGTCACTTTTTTCAGGTATCTTCCCACAGGCCCCGAAAACTGCAGTCATCAAGCCTGTTTTAAAAAAGAACAATCTAAGATACAGTGGGGCTCGAAAGTTAGGGCACCCCAGGTACAATTTTTTATTGATGTGCATGAAGAAGCCCAGAAAAGATTTAAAAATCTCCAAAAGGCATCAAATGACAGATCAGACATTTGTATGATATGTCACAAAAAGTTAGATTTTATTTTCATAATTGACACTTTCAAAAAAAAACAGAAAACAAAAAAATGGCGTCTGCAGAAGTTTGGGCACCCTGCAGGGTTAATACCTTGTACTGCCCCCTTTTGGAAAGCTGAGACCTGACAGTGTCATGGATTGTTCTCAATCATCG
>NC_045746.1:1528926-1532301 GCF_008692095.1 Etheostoma spectabile
CCAGGTGATGTCAATCTTAAGGTTTTAAATGCTCAGACTCATCTGACCTTGGCCCAACAATCAGCACCATGGGTTCTTCTAAGCAGCTGTCTAGAAAACTGAAACTAGTTAACACTCATAAAGCAAGAGAAGGCTATAAGAAGATAGCAAAGCGTTTTCAGATGCCACGGGCGGATGCATGCTGAGGAGCTCCTGCTGGTCAGTTGATTCCGCCCTGTCGGCTTCATTAGTTTTCAGCCCTGTCACACACACACGCACGCATAGACAGACTGGGTGAGATGAAGGCTGCCCAGACGTGCTCTCCTCCTATTTTGGTGTGTTACTTTTTTAACTTTGTGTGTTTGATTTCAAAGTAAAATGAGCATACTGTTCTTTCACATCTTTATTGAAAACGTCAATTAGCACTATCATGATGTTTTTGAAATAATAAATAAAACACACCTACAGCAATAATGAGTCTTCAGACAGGATCAATCAGTTCTTTTTTGGCCATCCATGTATCTTACCTGTTTGTTTTATCTGGTGCTTTCTTTCCCTCATTTTGTTCTTCTCCTGCTGATCCAATTTCCCCCGTATAACACAGTGACAGTGTGTGGTGGTTGGCTACCATTCAACCACCTGCTACAACCCCCAAAACACACACAAGCGTTGACCTTCATCCAATCTCCCAAAAAAGCCCTACACAACACCACAAACACAAAAGACTGACAAAAACACACATGCACTGGAAGTGTACACCCACATGCTTTTCAGCACACAAGCAGACACACACTCTCAAACAGACAAAGTGACATAGACACAAAAACAACCACACACCCAATTGCCACTTTTTCTTATCATCGTCGGTTCAACCCTTCCCTTTTATTATCACACAGCCCGAGGCTTGGCAGCGTCCAGTCTGGCTTCCATTCAGCACTTCCTATCCCCCGAAGAACAGCCATTTACCATTCAGCGCACCCTTATCAATTACCATCATCACCATTATAACCACGACTCCTCCACTTCAAAGGCCTCATCAAAGCCGTCTCACTGGAGAGAACTTTCACATGCGATACAGATTTTATTTTGATGTTTTCACGTACAAAAAAAACAACAAAGATAACTATTTAAACTTTGGCATTTATTTTCATTCCAAAACAAGTTATCTACTATTTGAAACGTGATGCCCTAATCAGAGAGAGTAACTTAATTGGGAAGAAAAAGACTTGAAAGTTAAACTCCTCTGAGTTTTAATTTTAGAGGTCCATTAAAGGAGAATTCCGGCCAATTTTTACATTAATCTTGATCGCTATAAATATGTGTACTTTCGATTGAAAATCCCCTGACCCGAATCGGTGCAGGAAACGTGGAGTAGCCTGTCTGCAGCTACGTTTACTAGCTCACACTGAGCTAAAACTCAGCTAATTTTTCCTACCTTGCCTCTATCCTGCCGGTAGCTAGCTCGCCCTGTTAGCTGCTAGCTGTTAGCTACTGATATCTTAGTGGAAGCTCGTACATGTAGCTGCAGATACTCGGTGTTGCCTACACCGATTTGAGTCAAGTTATTTTTTTAATTGAAAGTACACGCATATTTATAGCGATCACGATTAACGTGAAATTCTCATTTAAGTTTACAGTGAAGTTGTGTTTGGTCCTGAGTATTAAACTTTATTGGTACCAACAGAAAAGTCACTGGTCTTGTTTATAATATAAACATAATTTGAGTGTAATTAAAATAAATATAGTTTTACACTGTATTGTATTCAGACAAAGCTTGTGAATGACTGCTTCTGTTTTGACAACATATCAGAACCCTTGCTTCTTTTAATAATTGAAAAAAGCATTATGTAATAAACAAAAATATGTTTATATTCCTCAAAGCAATGTATCACAAAAGCTTTCTACTCAGGAATTGTAGTAGTAATAATAATATATAAAAAGACTTGCAATAATGATATCCAGCCCTAATTATGCCAAAGTATGCACCAACTTATAATATCAAAGACAAAGGACAACAAATAAACTCACCAAAATGTAATTAAATGTCCAATTAACGTCCCAGATTTAAAATGTACTAACATCAATTAAAGGTGCCCTGGGGAGTTCTCTTATAAACAAACAAAAGTTATACTTACTCTCAATAGTTCTCACCTAAACACCCTGTGTATCATTGAGTTCCAATAAACGTGTTAAATGCATTTCTCTTGTGTTAAAACATTTGCAAAGTCTGTTTTTTTATTTACATTTTTAATCCTCTTTCCTGGTTTACAGTCTCCTCTTCCATGCTGTGTTTCTTGATATGTTACTATCACCTATCGATGATAAATGGAAAACTGGCCAACCATCGGCAGAAAAAGCAGTCAAACTGACCAGTCTCCCCGAGTCGGTCAAAAAAGTGCTGCGGAACACACCAAAGCGATGCAAACTGGAGTGTACGTTCTGCGCATGAGCGAGACGTAATACGTCTCCATAACAGCAGGTGGTGCTGATCTGTATTGTCGCCCCAAAAAATGAAAACCGGCAGCTGATACGACGACCATAAGGGCGGTTTGTTTGGAACACGTTCTCGTATTTTACAAAAATAGTTCACCGAAACGTGTTTCTGAAAACATTTTAAGCAAGAAGTTGCTGAATCAGTCTTCATTTCAGATCGACAAAGGTCAGTCTAAAAGATTTTCGTCAGATTTTGAGAGGCGTTAGTCACACTCATCCCACATGTCATTTCCTGGTTAGCACTCCAACAGTCAGATTGGTCATTGAGTCCGACTGCCAACCCACCGATTCAACATGTCAAATTTGCCCAAATGAAGGCCGACAGCTCCTCCAATGACTGCATGGAACACACAAAACAGACTTGAGTCACCGACCTCGCCGGACTGTCCGACGGCCAATAATCAGGGTGGTGTGTCAGCGCCTTTAAACCTTTGGAAAAAATGTGTATTGTGTCACTATGTGCATGTTCGTCCTCATGCATATGCAAGAGAATAAACTAAATTGGAACCATGCGTAAAAATGAGACTGAATAACACTTTGTGTGTGTGTGTTTGGTCTGGACACTGAGGTCGGGTAATGTGGTCCTTCCTCTGTACGTCACCATTGTATATATAAGTTTAGACGTGTGAACATACACAGTAAAAGGTGTAATGCACTGTCTGTGTGTGTGCTTCTATCTGACAGGGTGTGTGTGATGTTCAGGGAGGGTGGGTAATTATTTCAATTATACTGCTGTCATGGCCAGGTCACTCACACACACACACACGCACACACACATGGGCCTGCCTGTGCTCTCCATTTGTTAGCTGTGAAATATTAATCACAGTCAGCTGCCATCCTGACAAGGAAAGGACGTAGAGCATAAAACCCTCTGTGCCACACACACACACACACACACACACA
>NC_045746.1:1532311-1534433 GCF_008692095.1 Etheostoma spectabile
CACACACACACACATATACACACATATACACACACTCACACTCCATTCCTTGTCAGTCTCAACTCCTCTCGCCTGGGCATCTGTGAGTCTGTGGGTCCCAGCTGTCTGAAGGATTATAACAATCGGTGATCCTTGAGGGCAGTGTGTCCATTGACCCATTATAACCAGCCTGATTAGAGTAAAGACGTATCTTTAAAGACGTCTCTTCTCTGTTGCCTAACACCACTACGCCTTGTCACATCTAAAATCAGCTCTTCTTTAAAGAGAAGGGGTCAATGATATCTCCCTCTCTGAATTCATGCTTACATACAGAAAATACAACCAAAGATTTGTTTTTAGTCACAACAGAGGCATGAGTTTATCATTGCGGTGATTTTTATTTTCAATTGCTAAATGACAATGGGCTAAACTGGAGCCACATGTGCAAAACTTTAACCATAGTCTGCACAGCAAAATTTCATGTGGACCAAATTTTTTATTGCTGGAATAAAATTTTCAAAAGCCAACACACTTATCCCACGGCTTTAACCACAACCTGCACTGTGGATCTAATGTTCAAATGCTAACAATTTGCTGTCAAAACTGTAAACCACACATTCCAAACATAATGGATTTCAGCCTGGTGCACGCACTGCTAATTGCAAGTTTACCTGAAAGCAGAAGCAGGTGTCTTGTTTTAGCCATGTTGTTTTAGACTTGTTAGTGAACACCTATTGTGTGTGTACATACAGTGTATATATGTATATATATGCAGCTATAAATATGTATATATATATAAAGCTTTAAAAAGCACTAAAACTGTGCACTTTCATAAAGTAATGGACGAAGAAGCAACGTAAACAACACAACCATTTGTATTTATGATGATGCAGGTGCTTGGCAAGCCAGAACATACCATATGATGATAAAAACTTGTGGCCGGATGCTGGAGAGAGGCAGGATTAGCCACACAATACATTTTTACTATTACTTAACTTTAGTTTGTAATTTTTTTCAAGTAAGAAACTTTAAGATTGGTGTTTGATGGTCATGTTTTTATTCTCAGTGTACTGACAGCACACACTGACACACATTGATGTCTCAATGAGGATTGTTCAAAGTGTTTGGCTGAACTGAGCCTATTTTGAGACGTGTGAAGAGTTTTGCAGGTGATGTGAACTGTTTTGCTCAGGTGACTGTTAGCAATGCAGACTCTAGTTAGATTTTTGCAGATGTGGTTTAATTTGTGACCACTCTCGTTTAGCAATCAAACAAAAACTGTAACCACAAATTGTATTCTCTTTACATTACTGCTGACCATTTTTCAAAAGCATACTATTGGCTTTTAAAGTTGTTCCTGTCTTGCCGGGGGCCACTGGTTTCAGTTGGTGACGATATGAGAGAAACATCTTTTGTTAAATTGCTTTTTCATTGAATAATGGAGGTGTAGTTTGACAGTAGTAACACTTGTTGTGCTTGTAGGAAAGTCAACCCAGTATTCATAGGAATTATGTTTTTATTCCTAACCATGTAATTTCACCCCTCAAAAAATAAACCAAAGAAGCCAAACAGCACAAAAACATAGACATTGCAACATAGATAATATGAATATTAATTTCTTACAATGCAGTAAAGTGTTTGCTGCATTTCACCACGTTTGACGCTTCTGCAAGTTAGCTTTAAAATAGTGCTGGCATGAACTGTTTCCTGCAGCTGACTGGAAGGTTGGAAAAAGGCATTAGTCACTCCAAATACGTTTGCCGTAATGTCCACAATTTGTAGTTAATGGACTATAACATTAAACACCCTAGGGTCCCTTGAAGTGGTGTTGAGCTACCCAAGGTGACTGACTCTGCTCCACCTAAAAAAAACACTTGGCAGAGTATGTGAAGCCACATGAAGAGCTGACGGTTGAGGGCTGTGGCATGTATAGTACCCCCACATGCCCCCTTTCACAGTGTGTGACATGGGAACAACCAGGGCTGTTTTAAATCACGGGCCTAACCACTGGCTGCTCAGCCGGGGGGGTTCCTAGATACTTAGCATTCCTACAGTGACTGAGGACTGTGAGAACCAAAAAACACAGGCAGACATATTTTAAGTCTTAAAAGACTGGCTGTGTGTGTGTGTGTGTGTGTGTGTG
>NC_045746.1:1534443-1535558 GCF_008692095.1 Etheostoma spectabile
TGTGTGTGTGTGTGTGTGTGTGTGTGCATATGTTAGAGCTGTCAATCCTCCTCAGTAATACCATTTGAATTTCATTTGTCGTTTTTTAAATATTCAAGTAATATTGCAATAGTTAATGCTCAAATGCAGCCAGTAAAATATGTACTACACTATTCAGGTTTATGCATTGTCAATGCAACTATGCCTATACAGATATTAGAAGGTAATAAATGAAGTCGATGCTAACTTTGACAGCTGTAGGGCAGCTAACATTAACTTTAGCTTTCTCTATGAAGCTCCCAGCTAAGCTCCTATAATTCACAACACAGTTAAGAAACCAGAACTGGCTAACTAATGACACATAAGCACTTTGGCTCGGTGGATCCCTAAGGCCATTTTTACAGTTTATTGTCCAAATGGATTTATTTTATAAAAAAGCTTGTAAAACATCAACCCTGTTGTCTACAGTCAAGATATGAACATCATTTTTTTCAGGACAAACTGGGTTATTAGAATATTTGGGTTGCAGTGAGGTCACTTGCATGTTAAAAATGGTTGTAGAGCCTTAAAGACAAATAAATAAATAAAACGGAACATGAATCTCACAGATATGTATTGATATCACAGACAGAGCAGTAAAACCTAAGCCATTTTAAAACATTTCTCATATGTCTTGGGAGTCACACTGTGAAGAAATAAACTGTATAACTTATACAGTTGACAAAATACATACGTTTTTTCAAAGAAAGTCCAGACGCTTTTGCCCTCATGACATTTACTTATGCCAATAATCAACATAATAATGACATATTTATTGATATTACACCCACAGCAATGCTACACAAGCATTTGTGTGTCTAAAACAGTTATCCTACATGCAAAAATAAACAAAATAAACATTATAACTCATATAAAGCACTTACTATTTACATTTCTTCCAAAAAGGCCCAAATATATGCCAAATCTCAAACCAGTGGGGCCATTTCCTCTATAAAACTGTAGATATCTATCTTGTTCCGCTATGGCATCTTTGATCGCAAATGAGACCAGCGTGACCACAGTGTGACTGGGAAGTTTGGCCTCTTCAGGACTCCATACTCTTTGTGTGACGTTGTCTCCCATATATGGGCATGCTG
>NC_045746.1:1535568-1535855 GCF_008692095.1 Etheostoma spectabile
CTTCCGTAAACACAGAGCAGACACGGAGCAGCGGGAGCTAGCGGCAGAAATTAGCAAAAACGCGATGAATTATGGACATAAAGTAGATCAATCTTGGCTGTAACGGTTTGGATTTAATGCTCAACGATCCAGAAAAAGGCTGGAAGTTCCAGGCTGGATAGAAAATCACCCGTAGAGGCTAGAAAGACCCAGAAGTGACCTCCGTAACCGCTAATTCGTTACCTTTTAGCCACAACTTTTGGTGAGTCTCTAGCTATGGTTATTAAATGATTAAACTATGAATCAGA
>NC_045746.1:1535865-1536822 GCF_008692095.1 Etheostoma spectabile
TGTTTTTACTCGTGGGCGAGTCTCTCGGTCTCAGAGGGATTATATTCGACTTTCAGAACTCATTCCAACAGCCCTAGTGTGTATGTGTGTGTGCGCATGTAAATGTGTCACTTAGAAGTGAGTGTATTGGATTGTTTTTGGTTCCTACTGTGGTCGTGGTTTGTATGTACTTTTTCAAAGTATTCTGTTGACTACTGTGCTTGTGTACATATGAATATGTGTGCCATAGACTGTGTAAAAACTAGTTCTGTGCATGTATGTGTTTATGTGTTTATCCCACACCCGTAGTTACACCTTGCTACACCTGTCAAACTTTTCCTTCTGACATGATGGCACACACGCAGTTCACAATAATAACAGTGGCAGATTTACCACTTATACTCAGACAACAGGTCCTTGTTTTCAGACAGTGGAAGACCAAACCATTTCTAGATGGTGACCATCGACTTTGACGGTTGAAATGACACAGTTGTTGTTGGCAGATTTTCTCAGTAGTAGCTAGCTGTAGCTTATTGAGTTTTAAATGTTTCTAGCCTTGTTTTAAACATAAATCCTGAAAAGATTATTAACCATTATGTCTAAACCATCCAAAGTAGACCAACCACAAGATCCAAGGTTGTGAAAAGAAAGAAAGTTTCTTCTCCTGTAGAAGCCAGATGTCCATATAAAATCAAACTAGTTTTAAGAAAAACATGTTTTATTCACAATCTTATGGAGAAATACTTCACTACCCACGATCCAAAGTGTAACTGTAACTTCTCTGATTGGTGGAAGCCACTGTTACCATGAAAAGGTTTACTGCTGTCACTGCCCAATGTGGGTCGTGTGCACATTTGAGAACCGCATGCATAAATTTGCGACAAGTGCGGATGTGAGTTGCGCATGCGTCACTTTGCGACAAGTAACCAACAAGATGCTAACAATAGACTTTTGTAATGTCAATACAGTAAAAATGGA
>NC_045746.1:1536832-1536936 GCF_008692095.1 Etheostoma spectabile
AAAGTTCGTTCACTGCTGGCTACAAGTTAGCAATCAAACACAACAAAGGCTGTCACTTGAATGACGTTTTGAGCTACCGTTAGCAATCAAACAATCATAGATAG
>NC_045746.1:1536946-1543313 GCF_008692095.1 Etheostoma spectabile
TTTGAAATGATTTCCATCTTCTGTTATTTCTGATGAGAAAAGTTTATTATTTTATGGATTTTGCAAATTTCAGTATGACACATTATGCCGTAAACTGTTTAAATCTGAGCATGCACGACTCTAATCAGCACTCAACTCCCATTGGGCAGTGACAACTAAACCCATGAACCCGCAAACTGCTATAGCGAGCTGCCTCCATGTCTATGATTATTTTTGTACACAGTCTTGCATCTTTGCCTTTCTCCTGTTTTCAAAATGTTATTTTGCTCCGCATCAAATGTTTTATGGTCCCTATTCATCTCAGAGCTGGTTGGCTTAGTTCCGGGCTTGAAACTCTTTATATAAGCATTTAATAATAAGTCGATGTAGATATTGAACGGGGAAAATCACCTCGGGAACCAGAGCCATTTAACAAGTGGGCAGTCATTGTTGAGCTCTATTAGATTAATGAGTGGAGTCTATCCCCTTTTTCTCTTTGTCATATTCAACAACTCATCATTACAGCAGAGGTCAGAACTATGATCTTATGAAGTGAAATGTGTGTGTGTGTGTGTGTGTCCGTGTGTCCATTTTGTCATTTATGTTCATTTATTTCAGTCCTTGCTCAACCTTGTGATGTCTAATCATCATTTAACCATTACTGAGGGGAGTAACTGGCCCACTGGTGTTCTGACAGCTGAGTACACCCATTTTCCCATGCTGTCAGAGGTTAAAGGTCACCATTCAGCTACTGCCGCAGTTGTTACGACCCCTCGCACACAAGGCCTCTCCTGTGTAGCTGTACGCATTGCTGGTTGCATGCGGCTGAAACAGGAGAGGCAACGAAGGGCCTTGTGTGTGTGTTTGACTGAGTGTATGTGAATGTAACACAATAACTTCTTCAATACAAGCCTAGCAAAGGTTGTGCGAACGTGTACGTGTGTGCGTGCAAGGAAATTGGTAGCCTCAGTAACCATGAGCATGGCCTTGTGAAGGTTCATGAGGCCTCCTGTTTGTTTAAATTGAATGACATACTATGTGTGTATATACATACGTGTGTGTGTGTGTGTGTGTGTGTGTGTGTGTGTGTGTGTGTGTGTGTGTGTGTGTGTGTGTGTGTGTGTGTGTGTGTGTGTGTGTGTGTGTGTGTGTGTGTGTGTCTGAACCCTCCCCACCTTTTCTTTAGCTCTTTGAACTGTTGGCATTCAGTATTCAAAGCTTCCTGCTTTTCTTCTAGATGAAAATACGTCAACCTTCATTTGTTTTTCTTACCAGCCTTGTTTATGTGGCCACATCTCCACTCCTGGGGCGAAAAACATTTTCAGATCCCAAAGTTCAAAAGCACACGTCACACTTTGACTTGAGAGAGCACACTTGAACTCTTTTAATTTCTCCTTCCGTTCTGTTGGGGAAGATTTTGAAACAAACTTGGTGAGAGCGGATAATCAGGGCAGGTGCAGGCGCAGGTGAGGTTTCGTTATTGGCACTGTGTTTCCTGCCAGGTGGATGACAGTATGTTGGAGCGGCATTAGATGAGTTTTAAGCTCCTCAATGCACTTTTTTAAGCTCTTTTGGCACCAGGGGAAGCAGTGTGTGTGTGTAGGTTTTGATGTTACCACTTCACCCAAAGGGCAAACCATCAACTCAACTCCATTGTGGCTGCAAGTAAGATCTTGAATCAATTTGAAATAGTTTTCTTCACAGCTGCCAATATGTTGAAATTCAAGTGGGGACTGGATTTATCCCTGCAGGCTACATTTGGATTATGTAACTAAACATTTGTTATTACCATAGGACAAAAAACCTTTGATAAATAAAATGCATGGGTGTTTATGGTTAAATGGTTGCTTTATCACGCTATCAAATGCTGACTTTGAGGGACAGGTGGCTTTTGGCCGCAAAGCCACACCGCACATCAACCCGGACGGGTGCAGAACGGGTTTATTGTTAACGTGTGTGGAGGCAGCTTCAGAAAGGCTTTCAGGCCTAAATCTCAATGATTCAGTGTTAAACTGTGTTGTAATCCCACAGTGATTAGCTCTGATCCAGCTGGATTGAGTCTGCTAAAGCTGAGCAGAGGCACAGGTGCCAACTGATAAGACCTGGGATTTACACAGATAATAAGAAAGTAGAAAGGGTGGGAGTGAAAGAACGGGCTGGTATTAGTGACTTGACAATAACTTATATTGTGTGGATGTATTGGCGTTAGCTCACTTGAGGAGTTAAAATCAAGGTCAGTGTTTATCAAGCTGCTAAAAACATGTCACTTGTACTCAATGAAAGAATAAAAGCTATTAATCAAGAAATCTGAAACACAGGTGAGCACACACCCTCTGAAACAGGTTTCAGATTGATTGTACAAACAATTCTTGATCAGAATGAATAATACGTTGTCTCCAGCAACATTTACACTTTAGACCCAGATCCTACAAGTTGTAATTAAACTTTTTAGTGGTCACCACTTATTCTTTCATGTTTTGCTTAAACAGCCTTTTGAATGGGAGTGCTAGGGGCCCTTCTATGATAGCATCAAAATCAACATTTAGAATAGGCTTGACACAATATTAACGTTGCTAGAAGTATCACCAGGGGCTCTACACATGACCGCAAGCATTGAGAACATTGTTTGTGTACACAGAGTTTAGTAAAAAGAAAGGATTTGAACAACTCACTTAGCTGTTGTTTCCGCTCGCAGCCAGCTTTGCCAGTCAAAAAGTGTCAATCTCCAAATGCAAATGAATCATAGGAGGAAACGTCATTCTTATATCAGGCTCTTCTTTCACCAACAAGGTCAATATTGTTGTTTACTGACGACAAAACAAGAAATTATCCGTGCCTTAGTTCCATCTTTACTCTCCTCCCTCAACTATTTTTGACTTGCTAGATAAAACCAACAGCAACTGTGAGTTGTTAAAACCTTTCTTTGGAACAAACTCTTTGTACACAAACAATGTTCTCAATGCTGGCATTTCTGTGTAGAGGTGATACTTTGAGCAAAGTTTCATGATGTGTCAAGACTTCTTAGGCTTGACCCTAGCACAATTCCATTCAAAAGGCCATTTGACCGAAAAAAAATAATAAGGTAAATCTTAAAAGTGGCACTTCCCTCCTTATTGTGCTTCATAACTAAAGTTTGACTTGGGCACATTCACCAGAAGACCCTAGGTTGCATTTTGGTAAGAGTTACGCTTGTTTCTGTATGGGAAGGGCGGGGTCATTGGAACTGTTCTGCACGGAAGTGATGCAAAGGCTCATGGGAAAAAGCATATGTTCTGGGACGTTCTGGGACGTAACTGTCCTAGTTAAAGTGTGTTTTAATAATGTTCTGTTAATGTTGGCTGTGCAGTTATGTTATTTGGGTGTTAGTGTTGTATGGTTGATTTAGTGTTCATGTTTATCCACATTTTTTGATGCACTATGACTGAGACCGGGTGGGGACTGATTGGCTCTGGCCAGTGAAATAATTGGTTAAGTAGATTGAAAATCCGAAATCTTGCCTCCTTTAAGATTTAACATTAACAGGGCTCCAGAGGAAAATTATTTATGTTTACTAATAATTTTTAGCAATGACCACTAATTTAAACTTGATTTGTCTCCAGCCTGAACTTACCGCTCTGTGTATTTTTTATTTATTTATTTTTTTAACCATTTAGAAGACAATAATATGGCAGAATGGCAAATAAATCCCTGTCTCAGAAACCCCCATGGGTAAGAAACCCAAAGCTTTTAAGAGAGAGTTTCAAGAAGATTTAAATGTGCAATAGGTTTTACTTAACATCTCAAAATGAACCCATACAAATCACACAAGCTCTCAGAATGACATAAATGCAACACAACACAATTTGTTTGCAAAAAATGTAGCAATGATATGATCTTGGCCTTAAGTATTAAATCAAAGGATCTGATAACCATTACTCATTAAATGTCTATGATGTAAGGTAGCAAAAGGAGATAACGGGATTGAAAACAGAGAGGGCTTTGTTGTAATTAAGAAGGAAAAAAAACTTCATTGTTAAAAAGAGCTTTCATTTCTTGTGTATAATTAAGAATATGAATGTAAACCAGGAAACTCTGGAAGACAGTAGATGATAGAGAAGGAAAAAAAAGGAAAAGGAAAGGCAATAATGGGCGATAAACAAAAATTGCAATCTGAGAAAAGTGAGAGGACAAAGACAGAGGCGAAAATAGAAACTCCTGGGCATCTTTCCCATCCCTTTGAGAAAGTTTATTGTAGACAGTAATCCCATGTTATGACAGTGACATAGTCCATCTCGGCCTCCTTCCCACAGGTTGGAGGGATGAGTCAGACAGCAGGGAAAACAAAGCAGCAGGCAGGAACCTGCAAGGATTACACTCTCATCATGATGAAACTAGACACCGCAACCGGAGCTACTGTAGCCTGCTCGGTGACAAGATTCACTGTACTATTGTGTGTGCGCGTGTGTGCGCGTGTCTGTGCGCGCATGTGCGTGTGCATGCACTAGGAGACAGTTATTTCCATTACAATGAACATAGTATCTTGAGTCAATCCAACGTATCCCATCAAGCTGCCATAAATACTCCCTACAACAGCAAATCTGAATTAATCCAAATCTGAAAATAGTCCTCTACAAATACATTGTGTACTCATGTTTGAGTAATGTTTGATAAAGACTGCAGTGCTCAACTGTTTTAGGAAAGTAGTTTTTTTTAAACATGGAAATATATGCTGTATTTTAGACCTGTTTGTAAAGATTTATATCTTCATTAGAAATGAATTGCCTTAGTACCACGCAACTTTAGTTTTTTTTTCATGTGAATTTTTGCCCAGAAGGACAGAATTTTAGAGTAATAACAGCCTTATTATAGTATTTAAACCCTTTCACTAACCATTACAATATTACAAATTTAAAGTGACTTGTGGTTGAATTTCCTACATTTTAGAGAAATGTAGTTAAAAGAGGATTACAACTGAAACAGCAAACAATGTATTTTCTCTTTATTTGTTTTAACAGACTTAATGCAGCACTATCTCTGATTGGAAGTAAAGGTTTCTGTGACTATTTGAACAAAACATTTTATAGAACAATTGTAATATGGCTTAACTTTTGGTTAAAAAAAATAATTTTGATATCAAATTTGCTGAGATCCATCTTACATAACAATCATGTTTTGGAAAATGTATGAATGTATGTTGGATAATCAGTACTGCAGTGGATAAAAGCACATGCAGAAGATGTCTGTGAATGCTTCATGAGAGTAAAAGAGATAATTGATGTCTTTTCTCTCAAACTTCAGGAGCCTCACCTCTGGAAACATTGCAAAAACAATACCAAAAACAAAACCAAAACATTACAATTTCTTTAACCTCCCTGTGAGAAAGTAAACCTTGGAACAAACTTTCTCAGGTTTCCTGCTTTCTTAAACGTTGAAATAGACGGGCTCCCAAAAATAGCTGAAAAAACTATGAGACAGCAGCTAAGGGTTTGCAGACCCACAAGGCTTTTAAGGAGCGGGGCTTTCCAGGGTGGTTTGCAAAGTGGACACACACAGACACACACACATTCTCCATGGTGCATTAGGGTCACGCTTGTCTTATGTAAAACACAGTTACCCACAGAGAACTTCAGGGCATGGGGCCAACCTGCTCTGATGTTCACATGTGCTGAAGTAGAGTGTTTAGTGTGTGTGTGTGTGTGTGTGTGTGTGTGTGTGTGTGTGTGTGTGTGTGGTTGTGTGCGTGTGTGCGTGTGCGTTGAAGAAAGACTGCATGCACTCCTCTGTCCTCCTGTCTCCTCCTCTCAGCCAGTGAGTCTGGGACCCGAAGGAAAAGGCCAATTATAAAAAAAAAAACTCTCTCCATCTTTGTTCTGTGGGCATAAACCACTTCTTTTCTTTTTGTTTTCATTCTTTCCCCTTCTTTGGCTTTCTGACATTCCTCATCCCTAGAATCCCCCACTCCACCCCCTTTACTCACGCTAACGCACACATGTAAATTTCAATCGTTTGGCTCATGCCAACTTTTACTAACTTTGCAAGCAACAGTCTCCAAAGTCTTAAAATAGCCACCATGCTTCCTGGTCCTTCATCAACGCCATATCTTATCATATTTGAAAGAAAAGCTGGGTGGAGCTGCTCTCCAGCTGCTGTTACTGTGGCTCTCTGTTGCCACAGTAACAGTTTTATCCCAGAGTTAATTTGATGTTGTTTCTGAAACATTAATATTGCTTACATATTTCTCAAGTGACCACTTTTGGGGTAATCACTGCTGTGAAGCTCATAGGGCAGTAAAAGTATAAACAGTGATTCTCATGCCAGGTAAATGTTAGGTAAGGTCCGCTAGGAGGAAACGCAACAAAAGGGCAGTTCTACCCTTCACAATAAAAGCCTTTATTTTAATTCCCCCCCC
>NC_045746.1:1543323-1547915 GCF_008692095.1 Etheostoma spectabile
TCTCTCTCTCTCTCTCTCTCTCTCTCTCTCTCTCAACACACACTCACATTCTGGAGCGGGCTGATTACGTCTTTGTAAGTCCAATGTGAATCCATCTCTGTACGTGGTCCGGTTCTGGTGGTTTATTAAGGCAGAGTTTTGCTGAAAGGCTCTCATAAGGAGCCGGTTTGGGTGGCGTTGCGCACCGCCATGAATCCATGAGGCAAATATCTGTGATCAATCCACATTTTCATAGTGATATTTTGTGAGTAAATTCTGAATCTGCAACAAACTCTGTCTAGTAAATGTAGTATGTTTTCCTCTGAATTAGAAATCAGTAGGCTAAACACGGGGATTGCATATTAAGTAATTTTGGGGTAACATGATTCTGGAGAAAACTACAAACCTCAATACCACAGCCAAGCACTTGGCCTGCTCCAAACAGACACATTTTGAACGGGTCCTGAACTAGTTAAATGTTGTACTAGTGTAATGTTGTACAATTCTAAGAACAGAATGCACTGGCTGGATTAGTTCACTAACTAGCAAAGTCACATGGATGAATTTAGGCCTGAAACTTTCTGGTGCGATCAGGCCTTCATGCTGAGCTCAAACTGCTGAGACCCTAAAGAATAATACTCTGACGTTGTCCTTCCAGCTGTTCTCGCACACCGATTTTTCACACAACTTCACTGTACGTTTTTTAAGCGTCTGGGGTATCACACACATACACACACACACACACAGACACACTCACACACACACACACACACTCACACATACACTCACTCACAGAGCTTGAATGCTCAGTGTCCAGCTCTGGGCGGTGTTCCCATCCCCATGGCCTTTCCCAGCACAGACAATGCTTTGTGTCCCACAAAGGAAGCTCTCATCCAGGCTCTGGGGCCCTGTTTGGCCCTTGGTGTCCCCCCCCCCCCCCCACATACCCACCCCAGAAAGGCCCACTGAGCCCCCCTACCACAACCTGTTAAGGTGCCAAGAGGAACATCGTGTGACTCTAGTGAAGAGATTCTGCTGAAATTCTCACACGGAATGTTATAGTTGTTATTATTCTTTGTGTGTGTGTGGTGTGTGGTGTGTGTGTGTGTGTGTGTGGTGTGTGTGTGTGTGTGTGTGTGTGTGTGGTTGTGTTTGGTGGTGTGTGTGGTGTGTGTGTGTGGTGTGGTTGTGTGTGTGTGTGTGTGTGTGTGGTGCGTGCATGTGTGAGCACAAACTCTCGGGTCCTGGGAGTCTCCCAGTCCACATTATAAATGGTGTGAGAGGAAAGACAGAGTGTGTTGCCAGACCTTCCCAGTCAATGAACCACGTGTCCCAGCAGCCTGGCTGCCAACCATAGAATCTGAAACGGGGTCACACTAACAAGAACCAATAGATAGGAGAAGTGGAGGGAAGAGAAATGAGAGGATAGATGGATGGATGAATGGATGGATGGATGATTGTAAACATGTAAAGATGATAATATTTTGATCTATAATGTCTGGGCTTTCCAAGGTCCATGGATGAACACGTAGCTCTCCTGTTGAGCCAGGAGATTGTCCTAAAATGAGTCAGCAAATTGTCCTACTGCACACCAGGATCTTGTCACCTCAGTATTTAGTACACATATATAAATTTCCAATAAAAAAGTGGGTCATTCCGGTGTTATTCAGGTTTTAGAGGCATTCTTTGGACGTGTATACAGCGCATTCAGAACATGCATCTCAATCTGTGTTTTTACCGCAGTTTACGGCCTCTTGCCTGATTACGGCTTATGGTCAGCCCTGTGCGTTGCTATGTTTGCTGCAGACCCAAAAAGAAGGAGAAACACAGCAACTTTTTAACATTATCAAAGATTTGGATATGAACAGGGTTTGGGATTTTTGCACACATTGCCATACTGAGCTGTTTGAGAATCTGGTTGAAGGATGAAAGAGGGATGCTGTTTGCACGGTCCATCCAACAAGTCCGCCGCCGCTGGTAAACAATGAAAAAATCCTGTTTTGCATGGCTAACGTTACATGTAAACGGAAATATTAGTGGAATACTTATTTTCATTAGTCATGTAAACAGCTTAGTCGGAATGTCATCCTTTTCGTAATTAGGGCAAAAAAAATGAATATTATGTGCAAATAAACGTAGTCAGTGACTCAGTCTGTAAAATTTTTTATCTGCTTTTAAAGTGCTCATATTATGCTCATTTTCATAGGTTCCTAATTATATTTACAGGTTGTACCAGAATAGGTTTATGTGGTTTAATTTTCAAAAAACACTATATTTTTGTTGTACTGCACATTGCTGCAGCTCCTCTTTTCACCCTGTGTGCTGTCCGTTTTAGCAACCGAGTGAGTCATCTCACCTCTGCTCCGTCTTTGTTGGGAGTCGCACATGTGCAGTAGCTAGGAAAAGCACTGCTAGCTAGTTAGTTGCAGAGGATCATGCCATGCCAGCAGCTATGCGATCATTAGGAAGTGTGTTACAAAATAGAGCTGTTTGGAGTCAGTTTGTGAACAGTGTTTTCTGTTGGAGATGGTGAGTTCCTTTGGGGTGGACTTCTGGCTTTGTAAACCTATATTGTGCACAAAAATATATATAACACAAAAAATAAAAGGCAAAAAGCATAATATGAACACTTTAATATATCCGCAGATTCCTGGGATGATGTAATTTGGGACAGACAGTTGGGAGCCCATTGCAGCTGGGTCCCAGCATGGTCCACACCCTCACACACACACACACACAAACACACACACACACACACACACACAATCCAACGCAGGAAGTGACATCATGCACTACTGGCCAAAATACAGGAAGCATGACGACAGCTTCTGAAGGAAATGAGGGACACGTCAGACCTGTATAATCCACCAGCTGGTGCTGCAGATCCCACACCCATGAGCGCGCGCACACACACGCATGCACGCACTTACGTACGCACGCACGCACGCACACACTTTCTGACTCTTTCATTTGCCTTCTTAATCACACACATGCAATAATTATGTTTTGGCGTGAGTGTCTCTCGCTTTGTCTTTCATTTTGCTCTGTGTGTTTCTTGCTTTCTTGTTTTCTCTCTGTCTCAGTGTCTTTGTCTCTCCTCTCTGTCTCGCTCCCACACTCTCAACACACACAACAAACCCACCACCACCCTCTTAACTTCTGCCCAGCTCGTAATGTCGTCAATAACCACAACAGTACTCACTCACACACACCACCACACACATGCAAACATACACAGAGAGGAACCCACTGTTGTCCAAACAACATGCTCCCAAATATTCATGAGAAGCGCTAAAAAAGCTACAAAGCTACAAAGCAAATATGTGCGGTGAACACCAAGCATTAAATCTGGGGTCTGGAATCATTGCAGGGATGTCACAACTTTGCCTGTCAACAGCCTCATCCTGTCAAGTGACTTTATTCTTTTTCTCTGTCTTTGTTTTTTACAGTAGTCTCTCATTAAAACCCACTGAATGCATCCAATACCTCTCGAGTGAACCTGATCACCATCAAGGACTCAGTATATCAATGCAGATTTTCAGAAACTAATGCCTGTAGTGACAGCTCTGAGTGCCCTGGTTGCCAACAAAGCCTTTCCTGTGCCTGTGAAACTCCATCCTCTGTCTATTTCCATCCACAGGGATAACAAACACGGGTTAAAGCGCCCGATACAAACATAAACATTGGGAATAATCCTGAGTACGCTGCATGTTTTCACATGGCACGTCCGAAATACCATGAGGCCCTCAACAAATAACTAAAATAGGGCAGTTTCTGCAATCAAAACATCTCCAGAAGAGAAACTTACTTACTTTCTATAAACGTACACTCTATTGGACGATGTGACCATTTACGTTGTTACATTGTTAGGAGAACACACACTGATGTTGCCATTTGATGTCTTGAATGGACTCTTGCTTCTCAAAAGATTACCAACTACTCATGAGGTTTGGTTTCACCAAAGGTGGCTGCCCAATGCTTCCTGTTGAGACTGTCGTCCTGTTTCCTGTGAAATATGAACAATTTCCTGGTGACAGAGTAGTAGAGAACCCGCTCGCTCTGTGTTGGCATTTATTGAAGAGTAATTGAATTGTTGTGGTATTACTGGGAAAGGTGTGTTCTTTCTAAAAAGGTTAGTCCAAACAGAAAAGACTCAAACACCAACAGTTCCGCATACTTAAACAGCTAATGCGCTGTACTTCACTGACCTAGAAACTGACCTATGTGAGTAATTTCAGATGTACGTTACCTGTGCTAAAGGTGTGGCCAACTTGTGGTAACTTTGACTACATTTAGAGAATGTTCACAGGCATGGATACGATTATACTAGAAAGATTGCCTTCATGTTGAACAGAAGAACTGTGATGCCAACTGAGATGTATTGTACTCAACTTTCATAAGATTTTTTGCAGCAATATGAAACGTCGCCCCCTCATTATACTTTTGCAAATAAACCGAAAGATGTCATTTTGATAAACAACCAATGTTTTGGTAATTTATTGTAATACTGCAAGATGTCGTTTTTTAAGGATAATTACGTCTTTTGTTTATAATTCTTGGATATTATTTTTGCTTTTTTTTGCTAAGTTCTTTAAGTTGTAATAGCACTTAGT
>NC_045746.1:1547925-1555250 GCF_008692095.1 Etheostoma spectabile
TTTCTGCACAGGCAGCCGTATATATCTGAAAAGTCAGATTGGGCGAGGAAAAAGAGATGGGTTTTAAACAAACAAGCCAACAGTAAAATGATTATATAAAGTGTCTGTTGTAATCATCCATCCCGTTTCATCTTTAAATAAAGTTTAATAGATATTCTAGCTAACTGGGTGGCTTGTTCACAACCTTTCTGATTGTTTGATTGTATTGCTCAGTCATCCCTCATGGTACAGATATCACAGTCTTCCCAGATTTCCCAGCAATTACTAAATGCCAATAATAACTCACAATGTAATGAAGCAAAAAGATTCTTGACGCTGTTTGAACAAATCAGCAATGCTGCCGTATTCGGGCACATAAAAGACAAAATTCTGAATTGGAATTAAAAAGCTTTATTAAATCTGACTTTGCTTCACATGCTCATACAGAAGCAGGGGGAGTACAATGTTAATCTGTTCTTCAGCTATCTGGCACCAAAACAGTTTTAAGATAACGTGTTGTGTGTGTTTGTGTGTGTGTGTGTATGTGTGTATGTGTGTATGTGTGTATGTGTGTATGTGTGTGTGTGTGGTGTGTGTGTGTGTGTGTGTGTGTGTGTGTGTGTGTGTGTGTAATCCTTCCAGCCGTTTCCCCTCCTTTCCTTTCTCTCTGTCACAGCCTGGGAAGCAGTCGTGGGGGGGATCTCTCACAGCCGCTCTGTGTGTGCGTGGGTGTGTTTTTGGGTGTGTAAGAGTCTTGCAGACAGCTGTGTGGACGGCAGAGAGCAGCCGTTACAGCAGGGACACACACACACTCACACACACACACACACACACACACACAACCGATCCATCAGCATCTGTGGGTGTGTGTGTGTGTGTGTGTGTGTGTGTAACAGGGTCAGTGGTAAGGTTGGGTGAGGAGACAGACATGGTAGTCCAGTGCTTAGGACAGTACAGGTTATTATATCATTATTGCTGTAGTGTGTGTGTGTGTGTGTGTGTGTGTGTGTGTGTTGTGTGTGTGTTGTTGTGTGTGTGTTGGGGTCTGACCACCAGATGGTAAAGCAGTGACCTCTTGGCTGTGTGTGTGTGTGTGTGTGTGTGTGTGTGTGTGTGTGTGTGTGTGTGTGTGTGTGTGCTGGCTGAGACAGGGTCACATTACATGGTTGACTAAGTGTTCATGTACCATATACCATCTTGTACATGTCAGCATGTGTGTGTGTTTATCTTGAGCAGAGACAGTTAGATGGTCAATTCAACACTTGTAGACTGTAGAAAATATAAAAATTAATACAATTTGAAAGGAAAATGTATTTATTGTACAAAGTCTGTGTGTTTAAAGTAAAATTTATACTTTTACACCTTTTTTTGTGATTGTTAAAATCGATATCTTTGTCTGGGCCAGTTTTTATTTATTTGTCATCTTGTAGCTGTTTGGTGGCATTTTAAATGTAATGTTTAGCTGCAATATGGTATTGTATCATGTAACTTGTAATCATACGTATACCATGCACTCATGCAAAAGAAAGCTTGCTCCCAGTATCTTTCCCCAGTGTAAGAAGAGGTTTAAGTCAATCAATCACTGTGCATTACATGATACAAATAGAAGGTCAAAGCTGAATCAAGAGTCCCATGCTGATTGTTACATATGTTTAAAAGAGAGTTTAATCCTTTAAAATGACTGTTCCGCTGTTTAAAGGTTATCACATTATGAAGTTTATGAGGAAGTTTTATTTATAACCAATTGGAATGATCCCCAAATCTAATTGCAAAATTATTATTTTGAAATCATCATAGGGGGTCTTCTACTTGATGTTTAAAATCGTCTTAAAAAAACAGTTGGACAAATTTTGCGCATTTGTTTTATTGCAGAAAGTTAGTTTTGTAGATTAATACCAATCTCATGTCTGTACAGTACATATGAAGCTACAGTCATCAGCCACTTGGATTAGCTTAGCCTGTTTAATGTTAGCATAGCGTAAAAATAGGTAGGTGCTGGTAGGAAAATTTTCTTACCCATGTAGGGAGCCAGGCTAGCTGTTTCTCCCTTTTTCTAGTCTTCATGCTGAGCTACGATAACCAGCCGGTGGTTGAAGCTTGATACTTAGTGTAGAGACATGAGTGGCATATATCTTCTCTATTTCTGCTAGAATAAGCGAATAAGTGTACACTGTCAAACTGTTCCTTTAAAAAAGTTGTTGGCTCTTTTAGATTTCCTTAAAAGTCAGCCACGCATTTGTCTCAAAACTTTGATTCAGTTTAATGTCCTTTTTGAAATTTGAAATTAGAAAATATCTTGAAATCGTTTTGCTTTACTGTATGTTATTTGGAAGCACAGACAGGAAGCTTGGTGTGGGAGTCTCAGGGTGCGGGGGAGAGAGGGATAAGTGTGACCCCAGTGTTAGTGTTGGTATGGCCGCAGGGGCCCAGTAAAAACAGAGCTGTCAGTAGCGCTCCTAACTGTTAGGCTCTGTGTCAACCCACAGACCAAATAAACAGCAATCAGCGCTGTGCCAACCACTCTGTGACAAAACACACACACACACACACACACACACAGCAAACCCAAACCTTGGTGAGCAAACCCAAAGTCAAATCATAGCATCAACACTCTAAGCACAGAAGAGCATGTGCGTGTGTTTGTGCACACAAAAATACACCCGTGAGTGCAAACACACAAATGCATACACACGTCACTCACAAGTCCAAAAGCAAACAAGCCAGGGAAGTCTGTCTAATTAATGTTTTGATCTGGCTTCTGAGTGATGTAATGACAACATGTAAAAAGTCAGACTCTCGCAGCTCAAGGAGTGTGTGACTTCCCACAAACCTGGATTTGACTTGTGTGGGCACAAAGCACCAGCACCAGCTGTCATCAGCAAGCTAAACACTATTTTATTTATCAGTTTTCTGAATTCATTTCGTAAAGCAGTCATTACAGTTTTTTCCAATTGCTTAAACACAATTTTGCAAACTAGGCTGGTTTTATCAAAATACTTAATACAATTCAATAAACCTCACACCAAAACTGCTAAATGCCTCATATATCCTGCAAAATGAAACACAGCAACCAAAACTACATATAGCATTATCAAAATCAAACTTTTGCACCAAATGGCACACACTTTCATTCATATTACCAGATTTTTGTCTAAACAACTATACACTGTTAAGGAAAAGCATTATCATCTTTAGTATGCTTTGCCATGATACTAAAATAGTTCAAATTGCAGAAAATTCTCAGATTGTCACATGCACAGAAATAATTGCAGATACAGACTCATGCTATTGAAACATTTTTATTTTTTATTTTCACCAAAATATACACATATATATATATATATATTATATATATATATATATATATATATATATATATATTTATTTTATATAATATAATATATATATATATATATATATATATATATATATATAATCACTATGCACAGCATATATTTCATTGACTGAACAAAATGCAATGCAAACTGGTACAAGAACAACGTAAAACTACCATTAAAGTTTATGCCATCCATGCAAACTCATCATTGTCTTATCCGCTTAAGGATAAAAAAAAAAATTCTAACTATTTTCACCTTTTATTATCCATCTTCACAGCATTGTTTTGCTTAATAAAGACAATTTGCAAACTTTCCCAGTTGATCTGTGACACCTTCCATTACCATCCCCTTCACGTCACATCACAACACATATCATATGTTTAAGACATCTATGGCTTTGCTTCCAAAGTATGGTAAATTGTTGACAGTTTTTCTTTATTTTAGTAAACCTCCAAAATATTCTGAACAGGGTGCGCCGCATTTCCACGCCGGCCCCATGTGCAGCGCAGGGATCAGACATCACAAGTCCCGCCTAATAGATCTGATTGTTTCGAAATGTCTGTACAAAGCTTCAGGGAGGGAGCAGACAGACAAAAAAAAGCTCACAAGATCCCACTGTGATTGAATAAGCACGAAGAGGGATTGGTTTTGTAGCTGCCATAACGAGCCTGCAGATATGACAGAAGTGGTTGCATGTAAATAGGCAGAGCAGACAGAAAGCGGTGGTTTGGCCCGAGAGCTCTAAGAAGAATAGCAGATGCTGAAGATGAAAGAGCAGGCAGACCGTCACAGGAGAGGTCTGTCTCTTAGATACTGATACACACACACACACACACACACACACACACAACACACACACACACACACCACACACACAAACACACACAAAACTTCTTCCCATTTGTCTTTTGCTCACTTTTGTGTACAACTCTACTTAATCTAAACTCAATTTAAAGGTGTTTTAATGGAATTAGACATTGCATTTACAACGCTGAAACATGAGTAAGAATATACATCAATCTCAGAACGTTCATTAGTTGCTGTTCTGGAGCTTTCAATCGCTCGAAGAATCCCTCCCTTATTTTATAAACAATAAGAGGTGCTTGTTGGTGGATTGCGTTACCTTTGTAAAAGCTAGCTGTTTCCTCTGCTGCTTCCAGTTTTTATCTTAAGCTAAGTTAACCGGCCTTCTGGCTCCAGCTTCATATTTATCTTACAAACATGAGGGTGGTATAGATATTGTCATCCAACTCTCTGCAAAGAAAGTAAATAAGCGTATTTCCCAAAATGTCATGTACTCATTTCATATCTGTTGGCTGATGGAGACAGATAGTCTGCTGCCTTTTGCTATTTTAACTGTGAGAAATACTAATTTGGGAATTTAAACGCTTCTTTCACTCTGTCTCAGGAGACAGTGAATCCTAAAGTCATCTCAACCTTTCCCTCCACTGCCTCCTGTCACTCCTGCTGTAGACAGGCATGCAGACAAGGCACCCTGGTCACGGTAAGACAGGCCAACCACTGGGATCTACCATTTCCGCTGGTGTGTCTCCTGTCGCGGTCGCTCCCCTACCCCACACACACACAGACACAGACACACACATACACACACACACACACACACAACCACCACACATAAAAATAAATACACACCACTGGTCCCTCTGAAGAGATCAATTTCACAGGATCACACAGCAAGCTCTGGTTCCCAGGCGCTCCTCACGCGCTCTGCAGACGTAGACAGTTCCTTCACACAACCTGACTCCTGACCCTCCGTCATTACCGGGGTCAGAGGACCAGCAACCCCTCACTGCAGCGGGAGAGGGGAGTAGTGTGTGTGTGTGTGTGTGTGTGTGTGTGTGTGTGTGTGTGTCGGGGGGGGCTGATCTCTCCCAAATTGCAAAAATACTGAAGGGAGGCTCTCTCTTTCTTGAGGCCAAATGTCAAACGTTAAAACATGTTTCCACTGTTCGGGCTTGTTATCGAATAGAAAGTAAAGATGAGTGATTATAACTTTGTGTGTGTGTGTGTGTGTGTGTGTGTGTGTTGTGTGTGTGTGGTGTGTGTGTGTGTGTCTGCACGTTTGACAAATGCATGAAACCAATGTTGTTTTTCACCTCTTAATTTTAACATACTTTCATGTCAGGCCCAGAGATAACACTAAACCCATATCAAAGGATTACATTTTGGGCAACTGAGTCAGTCTTCAGGCAAAAAACCATGAACTTCTTGCGCTACTCGTGACTTCTGTCACATGCCAGCAGGTTATCCTTGTCCTATATACTCTTCATTGTATAAAATGTCAAAACAGGACAAAATTCCGAGTTTGCCAATGGCACGAGGCCAGTTTAAAAGTGTGACTGGGTCAAACTCAAAGCAAATAATTACCTCAAGCTGAGATGAAAGTTTAACGACCTCCTTTGTTCTCTATGACTTTCTCTCACTCTCTCCTCACAGTGACCACCCACAAGGAGTTTCACCGACTCCAGACATGAGTCACACCCAAACCCCCACAAAACCAGATTAAAGTCAGACAGTGTTGATTATGACATCCTGTGAATATTCACCAGCACCTGACTTGCAACAAATGGGATTCAAATACAAAAGTTCTGCTTCCCATCCACCTGTTGAATTTAGATATCAAATGTACCAGACTGAAGATTAGCAGACCATTTTGAAGATCAGAGAATGGCAGATGAAGGGGGTGTGTTCAGGTTCTCTGAGTTTCTTGTAGCCAAAAAAAATCAGACATGATCCCTGCAACATACATTATGTCCTTCAACTCAGAAAGTTCTACAGTTGCCTCAGAGCCCTCATATCTAGGCTCAAGAACCGATTTTTTTTCCTGAAGCTGTTGATTGTAATAATGGAACACTTCACCCAGTGCAACAGTGTGTCTTTTTTATATGTTCAGCTACATCACGTTAAATTAATGAACTGTTATGAAGCCGTTAAATTAGCCCAGCCGTGAGCTGAACATATAAAAAAGACACACTGTTGCACTGGGTGAAGTGTTCCATTATTACAATCAACATGGGCACTGTAGTTTATTTTGAGACAATCCCTAAAACACTTTCCTGCTGCCGATATTCCCAGGAGCACAAATGTGTATTACATCTGACGTTGAAAGACAAAGGAAACCAGTACAGTAACCAGCTATTTTAGGAAATTTAGGAAAAGTCTTTAAAAAAAAAAGAAACTATAGGCTATATTGTTAGGTGTTGTTTTTATTTGAAACCTTTGAAACCAATGGGCTTCAGAGCTGAAAGCCACATGAGTAGGAAGTCATAAAGTATAAGAAACCGAATAACACATTGTTTATTTTGCATGTTATATGGTCACAATCAGCATAATCTGAAATAACACCATTTATCCATAAATTTGTATTATGCTCCACTATTTATTGTTTCCTATTCATTAATATAACCCTTTATTTTATGTACTGTATATTATAGTCTTTCTAACTTTTAGCAGATGAATTACAATATCTATAAGTCTACAATGAGTAGGGACCTTGAGTTGTTAGATGCAGGTATAATGACAATAAATTTGAATTGAATCATTTGTCTATCGGTCTTTGAGCAATATTGCAAGATTGTTGTAGTGTATATTGAAAAAGGAAAGAAACACCTGTAAGTAAACCATCCAACCTGTGAAAAAAGCTAACAACTGTTTCTTTGCATTGATTTGTAAGAATTATTATCGGGATTTTACAATTGGTTTTGCTAAAAAAAAAAAAGAATATACATATATATGTATATTTTTATTTTTATTTTTAATAATGTACTTGAGTAAAATGAGATGCTTGTAAAACAATCATTCAGAGCACAAAAGGAGAGAAAGGCCTTTTTGTGTGTGTCATTGAGTTGGTTTCCCTCTGTGGGACTGAGGGAGGCCCTTGAACACTTCCCATGGGGAGACAAGACAGAGATGAGTGTCAGTGGGTCAACTTTGACACATCCTTCAATCTGACACATCTTTCCTCAATACACACACACACACACACAC
>NC_045746.1:1560260-1564997 GCF_008692095.1 Etheostoma spectabile
CTTTAAGTCCCCACAGCGTCTTTTACCGTGCATGAGGTCTCTCTGTGGGGTAAGATTAGACTTGGTGGCTTCCTCTGGTTGCGGCAGTGCTCCCTGTCTCTCCTCCAGGGCTGAGTTAGTATTGGATTACAGGTTCACACGCTCGCTCGCAGACCGCCCGTCGCCCCGACCAATTGCTCCATTCATTCCAGCGCCGGAGACGGCCGCCGGCCTCTGATTGGTTATCAGCGCCGGTTAGGGAACTTTCCCACGGCCAGCGCGTGCTGACAGCCGGCCAGCCACTCCTCATCACCACCGGGACACACAAGGGGGAGGAGGGGGTTGACATGGGTGGGGGCAGTCACGGACCGAAAGCCCATTGGATCACTGTCAAAGATTCTCCCAAGATCCTCTATGTTTGGAAGATGAATTACTCCATTGTCTAATGTCACAGAAACCCATTGAGCTTCAGGACAAGGCCAAGCTCATGGAGGAAATTGCACAGCCTAAAGCTAATGAATTATAAAAAATAAAAATTCAAACAAAATCTGTGACTAGGCTTTTGCTGTCTGGGCCCCTTTAGCTTTGGTACTCCCTGCCTGAGGAGTTATTTTGTATAGCCCATACACTTTTCAAAAGGTGTAATATTATAAATAAAGGTGTTTTCTTAATAAGACACCTGAGACCAGAACTCCCCGACAGGTAGGCCTACATTTTCAAATCTTTTCCACATCCCCCAGTAATACCCACAGAGTGAGATGTCTTCCCTTTTCTTGTCTTCTCTGACTTCAAAAAAGCGTCAAAGCGCACTTGGATGTGCTTGGGCCAACTGCGCTGTCACTCAATCCCACGGCCGCCGGGTGATTGGCTGGTCTGCCACGAGCCCCCGCCCCTGTTGGCCGACACCAGCGTTGAAATGACACCGTGGGAAAGCTGGGCGCTTCAAACGCAGGCGCTTCGGACAAACCTGGGCAGACGCACTACAGGAAGACGCAACAGGCACACTGAAGGACTATTGTTGGACGAATCCGAATCAAAATGAAAAGGAATCACGATTTTAGCTCCTCGGACAGCGAGCTGGATGAGACTATTGAGGTGGAGAAGGAGAGCGCGGATGAGAATGGGTAAGTTATTTGCCTCTGAAGTGTGAGCTAATTTCTCTTATAAAGTGGATGGACAAGAAACATTAGCATTTATTATGTATGAATCATGTCGAAAAATCAACGGGATATTACTTAAACCTCTGTTTCGTCTTTTTTAAGGAACATGAGCTCTCCTCTCGGGTCCATGTCTCCCACAACATCAACTCAGGTGCAGGCGAGGAAAAGGCGTCGAGGAGTAAGTAGCCTACTTTTCTATTATTATCTTTTTAAATAAAAAAATCCGTTCGTGCAGATGGAAACCTTGTGCACAACGTGCACATTTGTAGTCACATGCACATATTCTGAAAATAACCATTGGTTTTTATTTTGTCTTTCCTCAGATAATTGAGAAACGGCGCCGTGACAGGATCAACAACAGCCTCAGCGAGCTCCGCAGGCTGGTTCCCAGCGCCTTTGAGAAACAGGTAAGCAACATACAAATGTACTTTACAGTTGCATGTGCAAACATATGAACCACTTTGTTTTTTTTTCTACTTTTGTGTATTTTTATATTTAATTGGCTCCTTTTGGTCTCCTACACATTGAAGGGCTCAGCCAAACTGGAGAAAGCGGAGATTTTGCAGATGACTGTTGACCATCTGAAGATGCTTCATGCCGCTGGAGGCAAAGGTGTGTCTGAGAACCATTTATTGTTACAGAAAAACCCTTTTCACTTTCCCATTATTTTAAAACTGGACATTAAATAGGCTACTTGGTTTTCACTTGGTTTTCATTCTTGAAAAAAACAAACAGAATAAATAATGTAAAACAAATTTAGCCTAAAATAAATAAAACAAATGTCTAGATTGTAAAGTTAAATTTAGTCTTTTACAGTTGTAAAGCCAGGGGCATATCGATTTATGTCAGACAAAGATCCTTCAGTTCTGGACAAACTTGTTTTGTAACAGTTGAGCAGACTTTAAACTGATCTGTCTCCTTCCTCTCCCCTCAGGTTATTTTGACGCCCATGCCCTGGCGATGGACTACCGTGGTTTGGGTTTCAGGGAGTGCCTGGCTGAAACGGCTCGCTATCTGAGCATAATCGAAGGCTTGGATGGCACAGATCCTCTGCGGATCCGTCTGGTCTCCCACCTTAACAACTATGCCAGTCAAAGAGAGGCTCACTCTGGCCTGAGTCACCTGGCGTGGGGCTCTGCGTTTGGATCCCCCCCTGCCCACCTGACCCACACCCTCCTCCTCCAGCACCAACCGGGGGCTCCGCTGGCACCTTTACCCCGCAGCACCACCAGCAGCCCACAAACTCCTCTGTCATCTACATCCACTTCTTCCTCTTCCTCCTCTTCTTCTTCATCCTCATCGGTTGTAGACACGCACGTCCCAGGCAGGCGCAGCAGCAGCGCAACCCCCCACTCAGATCAAGGCCCAATCCGGGTTCCCCCCACCACTGCGGCTCCCACCACTGTCCCACACCACGCCTTGGTCTCCTCATCAGTGTCCAAGCTGTCCCCTCCTCTCCTCTCCTCTCTCTCTGCGTTCCCTTTCCCCTTCAGTGCCTTCCCCATCCTCTCCCCCACCACGGCCATCAGCGCCCCAGTCCCAACGTCCAGTGTGGGCAAACCCTACAGACCCTGGGGTATGGAGATAGGAGCTTTCTGACTGAGATGAAAACCTCCACACATTATATAGACTCAACTCACTACCCAGCTGAGCTGGACTTTAAAGGACAAGAAGTTTTATTTTCCCAGCTAAGACAGTACTATTTTTTCTATGATGTTGGCATCCCTCAGAGGATACACTTAGCTCTAGGATTTTTATTTTCTTGCTAATGTATCGTGTTTTGCATAGAAGAGAAAAACAGTGAGGAGGAAGCCCGTGACTAAAAAGCAACAGGAGTGATTCATTGTGATTGATCTATGTTCCTGCCCACCCCTTTAGAAGTCTCACCCACTGTTGTCAGCCTATCAGGAATGGCTTTTCCAGATGGTCAAGCAATCGCCGCCCGTCAAGTTCCTGGGCGAAACTGTCCCCCCTTTGTTTTCCCTCTGAGCTGAAACACCCAGTGTTGGTGCCCTGGTTACATACAGAGAGGGGTGTGTGAAAGGAGGGCTTGAGGTGGTTGAGAGTCACCCTCTTTTTACAGCATTTTATGGGGTGGAATAACCGAAACCAGGTGTTTGTTTGACTAAATACTGGGAACAGAAGTTAGCTACCAGCTTGGTTGAGATCAACATGATTTAGCCACAACCTTTGATGTTCATATGGAGCTCTATTGTTTAAGTTTTTTTCACTAAGTTATGTTTCCTCTCTACAGTAAATTTTGTCTTAACAATGAGGCTACACATATGTTTTACCAGTTTCTACCAGCTGTTCCACATTTTATTTTAATTGCTCACGTAACTGACGCTTGAGTAATATCTATCACCTTGTTTACAAGTTATTTTCTTGCCTGTTAGAAGCAGCAGCAATATTGATCTGTAATTATCAAGAGGGAGGGAATTTGTATTTGTCACAGTAGTTGCAGTGAAGCACGGCAATACAATTTAGATTCCTGCTTTCCATTTGATATTTTGTTGACTCCTTTGGTGTCAGTCATGAACAAAGCACAAACGAGCACTGGCAAATCAGATTTCTCTCATGGTGATGACAACTTCCCTGTAATAAAAGAGTTCTGTTAAATCACCTGTGGCTTTATCAGCTTTTTTAATGTGTGTGTGTTCATTTGCGTCTGTTTGTCCAAGCGTGTGCATAAGTGTGTGTGTGTGTGTGTGTGTGTGTGTGTTTGTGTAGTACGTGGTGACGCCTGGTATCAGATGAGGCTGCTTGTTTCTCTCAGCAGCCCTCTGTGTGTGCACAGGAAACCATTAACAAGGAGGGGATATCCTGGACAATAGCAGCCCGAATGGCCCCATGTGCTTCGTGGGAACTAGAGGAGGAGGAGGAAAGAAGGAGGGAAGGTTGGAAGAGGATGAAGAAGGAAAGGAAGGATGGATGGAGCATAGAGTGGGATATGGAGGGAAAAGGGGTAAGAATGAAACAGTACAGGGGGATAAAGGAGAGAGAAAAAGAGAGGGACTGAAAAACTGTGAGAAAGGAAGTGTGCAGACAGTTCTGTCCCTTTGCCATCGTTTTAGCTCGCACCAGCTGCACCCTCTGTTCTCAGCTCCAACACCGCCGTTTACTCACTTGGCAAAATATCCATTGCTTTTTCATCTGTTTTCCGAAATGTACGCTCTGTATTTCCCCTTTTATCTCTCTCATCATTTTCCTTAACCTTTTAGTTTTATTGCTGAGGATGATGCAGAGCCAGGTAATGGCAATATAAGCTTCACTGCGGCCAAAACCACAAGATCGATGAGTGGCTCAGTTGAGATATTTTGTCTTTTGTCTCCCCCAGCTGGTCATAAATGGTACTCCATCAACTTAGATCTTGGAACAGGGAGAGGTCGGTACTGTCAGTCTGTACTTAAGTAAAAGTTGCAATAACACAATGTAACAATATGTTACAAGTAAACATACTGCGTTAACATTATTTTTTACTAAAATAAATGTACTTAAATACCATTATTAAGTACCAATGATGCTGATTGATGCCTTTAAACCTTTGAAAGTGTTATATTATTGTGTCTATTGAATTAAGGTTGATGCATTAACCTGT
>NC_045746.1:1565007-1595087 GCF_008692095.1 Etheostoma spectabile
TTGGAATCAACTTTTTTTTTTTTTTAAAGAATTTGTATTTTTTTTTCATTTTCAGACAATGTCAGAACTTGAGTTCACCTGAGTTCAAGTCTTGTGGATTGCAGCCCTGACTGATACTATTAATTGCCTGCTGTGTTTGTGAACTTGAAACAGCTTAATATACAATGGAAGATCATGCTCATTTGTGTTTCTAAAAACATTGTTCTAATGCTGCATTGGAAAACAACTGAACACAGTATCTGAAAGAAGTCACTCTCAAAGCCAGTTTCATTCACTAAACCCCAAATCTTTATTAACCACTGCTTGCTCACAAAGATATACGTGAGAGGGGGAAACACACAAATGGACAGAGGAGAGAGAAAGAGAGAGAGAGGCAGGTAGGATGGTCTCTGTTTGTGATGTACTACACTTTAATTGTGTTGTTTATATTTCACTGGGTCAATATCACATGACACAAACATTCTGTTATCTACCCGCCCTTTCTGCAATACACACACACACACTCACACACATCTACAGGCCTACTGTGCGTGTGCGACTGCCATTCCGATACTTTAATACGCTCATATACACCTTTACAGATGGCAATACTGTGTTCATGACTCATTGTTGCAGTTATACTTGTTATGGCTTAAATATATTTCTTGTGCCAACCTTTTGGGGAGTTTACAGTGTCTTGAAGTGAAATGCAGTGATTCCAGTAGGCGCTGACGATGTTGGGGCACTACTCTAGCCTCTATGAAAAAGAGAAAGTTGGAATTTATTTTTATTTTCTCCAATTTAGATTCACAGTAACAAGTCTGGTGAAGTTTTCTTTGCACTCCACTAGCTCTTGAGATGTACTCTAACTCAAGTTGTGTTATAACATGATTTAAATGTGACGCAAGCTTGTTTCTGAGGAATATAAGAGGCCCGCCATTGGTCAGGGATGATACGTGAGCTTTCCGGTGTCAGATAGACCGAATTTAGCGATCTGCTTCTGAGCTCTGCGCTATAATTGGCTAAATGCCTGCCCATGTTGAGAGCATGTGAGTGAGTGCTTCTACAGTATGTATGTGGAGAGATGAAGAGGTTGCAGACGGAAGGAAGGAGGATGAGGATGGGCTCATTAAATGCTATAATGTTCTCCTGTGGTACAGTCACCATCTACCTCACAGGAATGAATGTGCAGCGACAGCTTGCAGTCCCCACAGAAAGCAAACAGCCCCCTTTCCTCCTGCCAACCTTCCTGCACATGTCCCTCACTAATTGGAACATTGGCATAATCTGGATGGAAAATTACTCTGACTAAACACAGATCCAATTTTGTATCCAGATCTGCAGGGTCAAATGAGTAGGTGCTTACTTGGAGGGACGAGGGAACGGAGCCAGGATGCGGGCCTTGTGAGGATACAACCAGTCGCAGCAAACATCAGCTAGCTGGAAAACTCACAACAAACACCTATGCCTGAAATGATTCTCAGACTGAACAAAAAAAACATGAAATTAATCTAATTATTACATCCATTTATAAGCAGAGAGAGAAAACTCATATAGAAAAAATGGCACACTGCAATCAATACTTTTGCTGCTTGTATCGTACTGTATATAACAAAAAAAGAAGTATTTACAAAACCAATACCCACTGTCACTTGTCAATTCGATTTTTTCTTCTCATTTGAAACGGAGCGAAAACATTCTTTTTTGGGAAGAGTGGGTGGGAGACATTAATTTTTCTTTGTTTTTCTAAATTATTTTTGCTTTTTCTTTCCACCCCCAACCCCATTTGAACCTCCCACTGTCTCGGGGTGGCATCTCAGGCTGTGGTAGTTTCATAGTAGTATGGGGGAGTATGGCGAAGGGGTGGAGAAGGTAGGGACATGTGGGATAAGGTGGGGAGATGGGTGTTCCTCAGGGTTGGAGCTGGTGGTGGTGGTGGTATTGGGTGGGATGGGGGGTTGAAGGTGGGACGTAGAACCTGTTGGGGCTTCTCATGCTGTCACCTCTTATCTCAACTCCTTGTTCCTGCGCACCTCCTGAGCATGCCTCTCCTAGAAAAACACAGATTGAGGATGTCATGTTTTTTTCTTCTGCTGCCAAGCCTTTCCTGACATTTGTGCTTGCTCACATCACCATTTCTCTTCTTTTACCTATGCAGTGAATATTTACTTAATTTACCTTTCCTGCTTTGTCCCCTCCTCTCTCCCACTCATTTGATTCTTTGTCCCTCACCTTCCAAGCACAATACTCCATCTTTGTATTTGTCAAACCTAATTCTTCTCTGAAAGGTATTCCATTTTCAGACACCCTGAACTTTTTTTTCTCTTGTCTCCAGCTGCATGTCTTTCTTTTCAGTCTCCTCACTTTTTTTTAAATTTTTCATCACTTTCATCCCCCTCCTCACAAGGAGCCAGTTGTACACTGCCTGAGTTCAGACTTAGCCTCCAATAACATAAGTGGAGATTGATGATGAGTGAATGAAAACCGCTTGCACCACACAAATTAGCTTCTTCTTGCATAAATGCTACTGAGTATATACACCCAGGTACTGCCTGGAGGAACTACTACATGCTAACTGAAGCAACTGACAAAGCTAATGTTAGCCTGCTAACATATGACCCACTCATAGTGAAGAGTAGAAGAGGTGGCTAATGGAATATAGCTAACGTGTCTGACCTGGTACTTGCTCAAAATGCTGTGTAATGATGATGTAAACAGGAAAGATTTACCTTTCACAAATAACACTAAATACCTCAAATTACAAAACATAAAACTAATTGAGTATCTAAATAGCATCATTAGCATAAGCAGATTTCCCCACTCATTCTAAACTGCATGAATACTACTAAACCTGAAACTCATGTTTATCCATGCGTTAGACAGCTTGTAGTACAGCAGTTAAAGCTTGTGATGCTCCAGACATGTAGTTGACTGCTTTTGATTGGACGCCACTAAATATAATTTTCTAGCAACTAGTTTACACAGTACTTAAGTCTTTAGCTGAGACAATTTTTAAAGGTTAATTTTGCAACCTAATTTACAGTAGTAGTAAATCATTAGTTTGGAACTAGAAACCTATTTAGAACTTACTGATTGTATAAATAAAACTTATTGTATGGACATTATTATTGGACAGTTAAATGGATAAACAGAATGTTAAAAATCCGAATCAGAATATTTATGATACAAAATCTTCTGAAGAAGAGGTGACTTTGATTTAGGATCCCAGTATATCTAAAATCATGGCTATGCCCCCGCTGCTCACCCTCTCCTGCAGGCGCTCCATCATGGCAGCCAGGTAAGCCTGTCGGTTCTCCTCGTTTTGCTCCATCTTCACCTGGAGCTTCTCCTCGGCCATGCGGCTGAAGTTGCTGTTCTCCTCCATAGCCTTCAGCAGCACATCGCGCTCGTGGTCCCGCTTCTCAGCCAGGGCCCGGAGAACCTGTGCCTCTTGGGACTGGAAAGGGAGGAAGGGAATCAGTCAGAGAGCAAGGATCGATAGAGAGAGACAGTGATTTACTGAATACTCATAGATTCTTTCTTCTCTAAACCTAAGCATTAGTCAGAGTTGCTGCAACCAATCAGACTCACATGGTAATGATAAGCAATTGTCTGGAGGTAAGATTATTGCCATGTTCATCCTATTTTGGTAAATACTATAATTTAAAAAAATATACTGCATGTTTGACCTAGAGTATTGGACAGCTAGTGTTAAACAAATACATTTTGTTATTGATTTGTTGATTGATTTGTTGGTGGGCTCCTGGATTTGCCAGCTGCTTGTATTGACTGCATTGAAATTCAAATCAATGAGATACAGGAATTAGCCAATGTCCGATTAGATCTTTCATGGTGGTTTTGCAGCTGCAGTAGTCAATGTGATCTCATGGTTGACCAATCTTCCAGACATCAAATGCCAAGCAAAGTCAAGTAGTTATTCCCATTGTATGTGGTTGAATTTCCCCTTTTGTTTTTGGTCAGAAATGGTTTAATTTGGGCATCACAAATAGCTTTTTGTAGATCTTAGCACTAATTGAAACAATGTGATACATTACATCTGGGTGCAATGAAAATGATTAGCAACATCCTTACTCTCCTCCGTTCCTCAGCTGCCTCCAGTTTCTTCTGGATGTCCTCCAGGGACAGGTCCCTCTTTGGGGGGGTGGTGACACAGTGGGCAGGATCAGACACAGGGGAGGTCGGCTTAAGGATGACCTCAAAGGCCTGGCCTGAGGCTCGCTTGTTAATAGGCTTGATGTCCATGTCTGCATGTGTGTGCATAAACAAGAAAGAAAGACTTTTAATGCAAGCATGATTTATAAAGAAGATGTGAAAATTAAATCTTCAGTCTATTTACCACGTACCTTCAAAGTCACCCATGATGTTTTTGGGGGTTTCGGGGTACAGACAAGAGCAGATGAATGAGAGAACTGAGATCTCCTTCATCTTCTCTTTGTAAGCTGTGGAGGAAGATTTAAACATGACTGTGTATATGTAAACTGCTAAAACACACATGCACATACACAACAGATCATTAGCCTACTAACATACGAAAACATGATAACATCATTAACCCATTTCCACCTCCACAGGAGGTCCTTGATGTAAATATTCAGATTTTTAGAGGAATAATTAATTATCCAGTCCTCTTAAAAGAAGACCTCATCAAAGGATGTCTGCCCCGGGTTTTGGAGGCATTTTATAGCTTTTGTTTTCACTGAGTCACGAGGGGAGCAGGATGAATGTGTCCTCACAATGCCTAATTTTCCCAACAGCCAAGATGCTGCCATCCCCACAGGATTCTCCACACATCATTAGCTATGCATTTCATTTTGTCTATTATTTATCAGACCAACGCCCTTTTGCCTCTCAGACATTCTGTGGCTCACACTAAAAAAACATCATGCTTTTAGGTAATTTAGAAAGCAAAGAAGAAAGAATTTGTGTTAGATGTTAGGATAGTTTTGGGGTTGTTTCTTATCTTCGTTGTCTGTGGCTCGCGGACAGAGGCTAAAAGCCAAGGGTTTAGCTTATCAGCATAACACAGCAATATGACTGTCCACCCCTGTTCCATTTATGGTCCAAAAGGTTAAGAACTCTGGCTAAGCAAAGCTGTCATCAAATCATGCTGGTTGTATTTGGCAACCTGCACCCTACTCAATAAGGAGGGACAAAGTGCTCCAAAGGGCAGACGGTGAAAAAACAGAAAAGAAAAGAACAGCCAACCTTGTCTAACCTTGATTTTTTTTATTCTTGTATTTTTGGCATCTACTACTTTGTAATGTGAGCCCAGAGTTCAGCAGCAGTCCCTGCAGGGAGAACAGCAACAATATCTGCAACGCACTGCAGCTTGTGAAATATTCTGCTTTTGCACATGGCTGCTGTGTTCTGTCAAGGTGCACTGCCTCATGGTGGAGATTTGCATGCCGACTGTCATATTATGGCATAATCCATCACCCAGAGCACAAGGCCTGCAGGGCTGAAGTGTGCCACATTGATTCATGATTTGCAGTGGGCTACAGTTGCAAAGCCAGAAATGAGATTTACTGTGAAAGTGCTTCTCCATGGTGGTGTATGGTGTATATCCAAATCCTTTTCTCTCTCATATTCTCTCTTCTTCTTCTTCTCCCTGTGTCTCACTTTCTGCCCTGCAGACTGGCAGACGCCACACTAATGTGATCAACTCTCAGAAGTAGCGCTCGCTACTCTCTGACGGCCTTGTTAACCCCTTCCCTGAGGAGGAAGTGAGAAAGGGGGGGGCAAGGGGTTGAAAGAAACAGAGAAATACTAGGAGGAAGGAGATAGGGGTTGCGTAGGAATGGAGATAAAGGTGGAGTTTTGTAGAGAAATAAAAAAAGGAAGATTTCTGTCAGTTGAAAGGAAAGAGGCCGGAGGAAGATGGAGAAAATGTTTGGCTGTGGGGGTGGGGTTTCACTGTCGTTGTAGCACCTTTTTGATACAAACAGTAATCCCAGACAGGAGAATTAAAAACCAGAAAAGGGGGCCGCTCCCAGTGGGACCTGCAGCCACCATCCACTGCCCTGAGGACATTCTTGAAGCAGCCACCTCAGGTGGATAGCACTTTAAAAAATTGTAATTAGCAGACTACACCACTTCTGCTCATGAGAGAGGGGGGGACAGAGCTTTTGGAGGGTTGTCACAGACTCATTAAGTGTTGTGTATATGTCAAGACCCCAGCAGCCATTTTCTCTCACACACAACCCCACTTGACAGCTGAAGACTCAAACGGTTAACAATTCAGTGGAGCAGGTAATTAAGGTTAAATGCTTTTGGAGCAGAGATTCATGTTCAGTGGTTGCAAAGTTCGGGGTGGGGTCTTTTCTGTGTTCAGTACTGTTTTCATTCTAGATTTATAGTTTAGGGCTGAAACACACGCAAATTTTTATAATCACATTGTTGCTCATTTTCTCGAATAAATGGTTAATTGTCGGGTCTATAAAACATTTTTGTGATAGTTGAACAGTCCAAAACCAAAGATATTCCATTAACAACAGCAAATCCTCATATTTAAGGACCTGGAAGCATCAAATGTTTGGCATTTTTATTTTAAAAATTACTTTGACAATGAAAGGATTAATCGAGTATCAAAATAGTTGCTGATTCATTTTCTGTCTGTTGCCTAACCAGTTATTCAACAAATCCTAGCAGCTTTAATCTGGCTTGTTTAGTTCTATTTGAGGTGAGTAAGCTTGGTGTTCACAATGACTGTAGTGGAGCAAATTTAATTTCTTGGAAGATAAGCCCTCACAGTAAAATGAAATAGAGATTTTTCTTTTATATCCCTAATCAAAAATATATGAGATTCTTTATTGTGCAAAAATATGAAATTGCCTTTCGTATTTCTCCTGAGATAAAACATTTCCCCTTCTGTAACTGCTGTGGTAATGAGCTCATTCCCAGTGGATCAGACACATAAAAATGACAAATGATCCAGAATGACTTTCCACAGCAGGAAGTGTCCAAACACCAGCGTCTGTTTGAAGATATCCACTGAGTTTCAAACATGCTGGGTCTGGTATGTCAATCTGAGATGAGACAAAATAATTTCAGAGAGACATGACACAACTTTAATGCTCCTACTCCACTCCGGCAGGCTGGTTTCAACCAATCAGCTCGGCATCCTCTCAGAGAGCTGCTCCTGTCTGCACCTCCTCTTCCAATCCATCAGCTAAAGAGTGCAGTCAGATCATCAATAAATACAGTACCTCTCATCTACCGCAGGCATCCCAAAGCCTCTGTTTCATCTGTTGCTGATGTATTTTCCATCTAAATCCCAAATTTCTCTGTACTCCATCTGTCCAATCGCTGCATCTCCTTATCTTATCTCAACCATTCTCCTCATGACCTTCTACTTCTCCAAAATGTCCAACCCCCACTTTAAAAATAGAAGCAACAGTGTCACCGTTTTTGAACAAAAAGGCAAAAAGTGAAAACGTGAACGATACTGTCGACAACAAGGCTATGAGCAAACTATGACCCTGTGTATCACAGTGTTACAGCCTTCCTGGGTCCTATAACCTGGCAGCAGTATGGCCTCGGTATCTGTGTTCAGCACATACAGGCCCTTTACAGCTATGCCACCCGGCAACGATATAATCACAAAATGATGAAGGTATTACTATGGCAAAATTGGCTATTAAATGAAACAATATAGCACCCAGATGATCAAGGGCAGGTCCAGAGATTTTATGTAGGAGGGATGGGCTGGCAGAGTTTTTTTTCGAAACCACACCCTGTTTCTGTCCAAGGAGATCCGTGTATAGGGCTGCTACTGAGGATCACTTTCAATTAATCAATAATATTTGGTTTATAAAAAGTCCAATGATTGTGAAAATACCCATCTTAGTTCTTAGTGTACCGGTACTTAAAAAATGACTTTAATGACTGACCGATAATCATAATAGTTGACTAATAAACTTAATGTCAATCAGCCAATTAATTAATCAACCCAATTGTTACAGCAAGAGATCAGTGCATTACAAGTGCAGACCAAAGAGGTAGCTGTGTGGAATTTCCAGAATCTTTAAAACACTTGAGGATAACATCAGATTTTCCAAACTAGGATGCTGAAATGTCTAACCTGTCTTATACAGATGTTGATTTTCACAAATAAAGAACAGATTGTGGGCATATGTCATGCCATCATCGCTGGATTGATGTCACCTCTTCCTCTTAGCCTCATTTCAAAGAGCAGCCGTCATCTGAACCAGTAATGGATGTGTGCTGCATTGATCGATGAGACTTGGTGATAAATCAGCAAGTATTATGAGTCCAGGAGCTTTTGTGAGCTTTATGCACATGGGCCATTATGACAATAGTGATGCAAATGATACGATCAGATATGTAGCTGGATTTGGACGTGACCAGTTTCTTGAAATTGATGGGAGAATTGTCTGAGAAGCTCATGTCTCTGTGCATAAGGAATTGATTTTAGGGAACCAGCTGAATGACCACACCTAATTGGATATGACAAGTGTGCGCGATAAGGATCAGGAAAAGTGCTAAGAGGCCTTAATGCACACAGGAGTGGTTCTGAGCACAGGTTTGGTTGTGGGATAGTTGATAGATGATAACTCATACAACTATCCTCAGTTCTCCTTCAAGGAATAAAAGAACACACAAATTCACATGTATACAGGTGTATATTTATCCTGCATTATAGTCCTTAAATACAGTAGTAAATGTTTATTGACCCATGAAGCCTTAGGTGTTTTTGCTCCTCTATCTCAGAAGAATGGAAAAGTAGAAGTTAATTCCACATGTAATTCTAGCAAAAATATAGAGAGCACTGCCACGTTTCTGTAGATGAAGTGAGTCAACATGAACTCAATGGCCTGCTGGGTGCTGACTGGCATGATGACTGCTTTCTCCCAGAGTGTCTGCTCCCTGCCCATCCCATTCTGCCTGTCCACATCTTAAATCATGGAGGAGAGAAGGGGAGGAGGAGGAGGTGAGGGGAATAAATATAAGAGTCAGGGTTTAGTTTCCGATGTCCCTCAGCGCAGACACCATGCATGACCCCTTACCGCTGTCTGTCTGCATGCTGCTCCATCCATCAAGTGCCTAGTCAACCAGCAAACAAACAGACTATCCCCTCAACAGCACATTACACATTTAAGCCTATATATGCACCCCTAACAGCAAACACACGTTTCTTAATGTCAGATATAGGCTTATTTTGATGAAGCCTGCAGGTCACATCCAGTGTTTATAGGCCTAACGTGTTAAAATTATGTAAAGCACATAAATGACAATATATCAAGCCTTGATATTAAACTAATAGGATGACACAAATACAACGCCTACCACCTACCATAACATGCAATCTAATTTTATGTACACCAAATACTGTCACATCACACTAGGCTAAAGCCTTAATAATAATACAGTTATTGAACACAACAGGCCACATTTACAGCATATAACCTTCCTAATAGGATTGGGGTCTGATATTCCTGAGACGACATTTATTTTCATCGCCAGTCGTAAATTCTTCCCTCGAATGCAGAGCAATTCTGGAAAAGGAGGCTCTCTCTCTCTCTCTCTCTCTCTCTCTCTCTCTCTCTCTCTCTCTCTCTTTTCCTTATTCGAGCCTTAGCGGTCACCCACAAAATTGGTTAAGCAGGCTTTACACTTACAGCTACATAGGATGGCCCAGTTTTTTATAAGGAGATTTGTCACAGTGAGTTTTTTCCCACCCTGGAGAGAGCGGCTGGCTTGCTTGAAGGGACCGGAGATGTTGGGTGGGGTCGCTGGCGCTGCATTATGCTGCACGGCTCTGAGTGAGGTGCGGCAGGCAGGCATCGACAAAATGCTGCTGGTTGAAGAAATAAAATCGCTTTTCTTGTGTTGATGTGGATTCAATCTCTTTTATTCGTTTGCTTTTAAAGTGAATTAAAAAAAAAATATGCGTCACTGTTATGGCAAACTGAATCCTAAACTACCTCATATTGATCGGCACTTATTTGGTTTTAAGATCAAGCAATAAACCACAAATATGACTTACAAGGAAGGTTGAAAGACATAAAAATGCTACTTCAATCCAGTAACTTCATTTTTAAGGAGTGACTTGCAAAAGAGTTTGACCGCTCCCTCTAATCAACCCTCAGCATCCTTTTGTGCCATGGGTGTCGCCACCTCTCAGCATCCTCAAACCTGCGAAGCGCGCTGTCATCTAACAAAAAAAATGTCAAAGCAAAACTCACCGATTGCGGTCTTAGCCATTTCTGTACGGTGGTGGTGCCGGGGCGGTTGATCGGTGGAGTGTGCGTAGGTTGCTGGATGCGGTATCTCGGGCTGAAGAGACTGCTGGTAAGGCACTGAGTCAGCAGAGACGGGGACTGCCGGTGCGCCTGGTGGTCTGTTAGGAGCAGAGTCAAGTCACCGGGTAATAACTAGAACATCACCGGAAATGTGCTGACCTAGCCTTCAGAATAAAATACGAAAACATGTTCCATTTTAAACATGGGTTGCCTACTCTAATGCGACGTTGAGCTGCAACGATTAGACAATTTATTAACTAACAGAAAATGACTCTGCAACTATTTTCATAATTTTGTTTAAGTAGCCTAATAAAAATATAAAATAAAATAAGAATCCCTTGGTCCAGCTTTTCAAATGCGAGGCTTTGATATATTTAATGACATTGGCCTGTGTGATAGTAAACTAAATATCTTGCTTCCCTAACTATTTTTTATTATATTACTGTAAATCATTTTGCAACTTTATCTAACTTATGGTGCTAATTAAATGTAGGCATATTCCAGTTGTAGCCTAACAGCCTACCATATGATACATTCAGCTGAACATCCTAGCACTTATCCAGCTCGATATGCCTACATTTATAGGCTAGCCCTATAGCACTTTTCTGTTTTGTGTGATCTGGTATGATAAAGCTTTAAGTGTTGGAACACACCCAACATTTAAATTCGCCACATTTTAAAAGGCTTTATTGTGAAATTACGTAAAGGAGGGTTTCGACATAACATCTGATTGGCTTGACACTGGGTCAGTAATGAGCGTTTATGTGCCTCCTAGAGCATATTAGCTACCATACTCCCTTGACGCGCCTCTCCTCACCAAAGGTCTGCAAATCCAGTGTCCCCTTATAATGGAGAGTTCAGGCCCTCAACGGAGGGTGTGTCCTTCTTTGTTTCTGTGGTAATGAGCAGGACGTAGCCTACAGAACAGCCACAGTCTCTGTCCATGGTACTGAAAGAGGAATAATAAACTTAAGTAGATTTAGCATACTTCTTCTTCTTTTTTTTTAACATTTTCATAAAATTTCAATTTAGGGCCTTACAAGCCTAAACATGCAAAGTGATGCCTTTCTGGGAGAATCAGGCTGAAGCAGAATTACAGTTTTCATCCACGGCCTAAAGCATCCTAATCCTTGCAAACGGACAAAAAAAAAAATCATACAAGTTATTACCTTTTGTAACTGTAGAAAATACGGTCAAAACCATAACATATCAAATAAGTGGATGGAATCATTAAAACAACAATCACTAGGTGGCAGCAAATCCCAAGTTAAGCTATTGGCTGGAGGAATGCATGGTTCAAGAGAATCTTACAACAGATAATCATTCATTGTACACCCTGCAAGACCAAGCTTCATTCAGACAGACGTTTAGCACCTTTAAATCATAGGTTTTTGCAGTTATTGGCATGTTTCTGCTAGTTTTATTGACAACTGAATCTATGCATGATAGACTATGGGAACACACAGTTCATAACTCCAACGGCATGTTCCTTATCAAAAGGCGTGTGTTTGCATAGATAACAGAGCACATCGTAGGCTACTGTTTATTTAAAATGATACACAAATTTAAGATGACCTTGTGAATGATCACTGATTAACCAGAACAAAGGTCTTTAGTTGTTTTTTGTAATAATGCTGTAGGTGTGAAATAAACATTCAAGGAACATAAAACTGTTGAAGTTGGGGTACAAGAAGAGAAAAGAATTGAGGCTTTCAAAAACATAAATTACTTTATAAAAGACAAGCAAGAACCAGGCTACAAAAATATTAACAAGATTAAAATGAAGTGCAGTTGATTAATACAACTTAAATGGATGCTAATCTTAAATAGTGTGTTTTATTGGGACATTTAAATATAGAGAGTAAGTAGATCAGCTATAGATAATATATCCGTTGCCTACTCAGACTGGCATGCCTGTGTAACTGCACATGCGCCGAGCCGCTATAGCATCATATATCATTAATGATACACAAATGCTATGCTTGAATTCAATCACATAATACGTTTTGTTTCATGAAAAAAAACTGTAAGTGCCAAATGAATGTACTGCAGTAAAAAGTACAAGATTTCCCTCTGACATGCAGTGGAGTACAAGTAGGCTACAATGGCAAAAAAAAAATGGAAATACTTCAGAAAGTCCACCTTAAAACTACTTAATTATAACTACTTATAATATAGTTATGGTTTCACCCACGTTGAGCCACTCCTTGATCTGCGTACTGCAGTCTGGGGCCCTCCCTCCTCGGGCTTTCTGTCCGTGGGTGGGGCCAACCATCCTTTGGCGGTAATGGTGATGATGATGATCATGATGATGAGGAGGAGTTAGCTGCTGCAGATGTTTGTGCCTGTGGACTAAGTCACCAGCTAAAGTTGGTCCTTCGAATCTGAAACACGGTACATGGGTTGTTGCTTGCTCCACTGGGGGAAAAGACGGCGCTACAAGGGTAACTAGCTCCTATGATTTTAGAACACTTTTAAATTCTGTCCAGAGCTAAATGGCACGAAGGTGACGCGTTTTCACATAGCTAGCTAACGTGATATCACAGACTACGTTAGCATCAACAGCATCAGGAATGTTGTAACGTTATTAATTGCTCAGCTAGCTTTGTTAGCTTCATGTCACATTGCAGCGCAGCGAATTTGAACGGTTTAGATGGGTAACGTTACCTATGTTAGCTAGTGAATTAACGTTAACGTAGTGAAACACGTTTTAATTGATTCCTTACACTCTTCTTGGTCAGGTGTCGGACCAGTGCTAACAACGCTATCAATCATCCGTCTGGCGCTAATCACTAACCGCAAGAAGTAACGTTAATGGTGGTGTGTTGAGTGGAATGACAGGAGTGCAATGCTTTGGTTACGGTATCGTCTTCCACATACGACAAAAGTTAGATAGATTGGTTAGTGTTAAGTTAACATTTGTTGTCACACGCGTGCAATAAACCTTGAAACCCAATAGTCATTTTACGTCCCCATCCTGTCTGTGCTCTCACCGTAGTTCAGTTTTCAAACTTCTAACGTCTTAACGTCTTACGTGACACAGCTAGAACTATAAAGATAACGGCTTCCTCCCATGTATACATAAGCTGTTGCGTTAACAGCAACATTTAATAACTATACTGTTCATATTGTAATATAATAACTTAATACTATTTATCCCAGTACCCTTTGCACTATGTTCCACATTTAAATAATTTTATCGGTCTCTTCATTGCACTCATCTCTCTACATTGTTTCTGCTTAGAGTATATATATTAGTGTGTATATATTGTTTGTTGGGTTGTTTGTTTTGAATGTGTAAGCACATTGTGAGCAACTATGCTCCAAAGGAAAATTCCTCGTATGTGTCTTCATACTTGGTCAATAAAGCTGATTCTGATTCTGATTCTGATAACTTAGTGATGGTTATCCCGTGTTTTTTTAATGAACAGGGGGTAAATAAACAGCAACTGTAGTTGTGACTGGAGAATCTAATCCTTTCATCCACAGAGATGTTTTCTTTGAGTTTATGAACAGGGGCACCTAGTTGCATCTGTCATAATGGCTCAAGCATGCAGACCAGATGAAAGCCTAATTACATTGGTCAGTTAATGGGACACATGGCGCTTGTCCCTCACAGAGGCAAATGGGAAAGCAGTCACATCTTAACAGCTGTGAATCCGCGACTAGGCTTAGGTCTTTTTACTTGGTGAATGACTGAAGTTAGTAAATCTGAGTTTTTGGTCAGTTGATTAATATCCAGTGGTTTGTTATACTACTTAGTAGTTATGCTACTCAAAAAATGGAGCACAGAGTGAACTTTGCCATCAGAAATAATGTATTTGTTTGGAAAACATTAAGGGGTTACAATGTGCACAAACACTTTCTGTGACGGTTCAGTTTACTAGTTATTAGGAAGAACTGTAAATAGTACACTGGAGTTAATACAATTTAGCAACTATTCAAATGTATACTAAGAAAAAGGCTAGGATATTCATTGAAGATCCAAACCTCAACAGCCCTCTGTTGGGGTTGGGTAGAAGGTACCGGATATACCAGTTCAGCACTCCGATGTTCTGGAGGAGCTTCTATCCTCAGGCCACTAGGAGAAATGAGGACATTACCTAAGACTGCCTCGCTAGCATTTGTCCTGATCTCATTCAGTCTGTGGTTTGGCCACATTCTTTAAACCTGTTTGTGTTCAATGTACCACTGGTGGTTCGAAATTGGAACGCACCATGAAAGGACGTTATTACTTGCATTAAACCGTCATAAACACGCTCAAGTTATACATCGTTAGAAAGCTTAAAGTCTCATGATTCCATCGAGCCCACACACAAAGCAATAAGGTGACTTACAGCGGTTATAATCATGTTCTGAAGTAAAGAAAGACAGACAGATTTGAGTCTAATCGAGTGTGTGTTCCTACCTGTCTCCTCGTGTCTTTAATCACAGCGGTGAAAGTTCGCCAAAGACTTGGTTTTCCTACATGCCCAACAGTCCAAGCTATTAGAATATCCAAGCCTTGTAATCCATAATTATCTGGTCCCCTCACAATCTTGTAGTTTCTGGCCAAGTTTCGACGTTCAGAAATCTAGATCATGCATCATTTCTCGGTTTTGATCGCGTGTATCTTTTTCCGTGTGCGCGCTACATTCTCACTCGGCACACCGTCGGAATCTGTGGGTTGTGCAGTTTCCAATGAACTTTCTTCTCAGCCAATAGCATCAGTATTTCTCAAGATACTCCCAAGGTAAGCCAATCAAATCCCACAGTCCCCATTGGGCCCACGTGGGAAAAACTGACAGCATATCCCACCAGTCAGAGAAAGAGGTAATAAAACTGGCATTCCTGTGTAGCCAATAGGAAGACGAGTTGAATGATATCAAACATGGCCAAAAAAAACTATCCCTGGGATGGTCTCCAGCCCTTTCATTGCAAAAATAAGGCCGTCTTATGGCATTTCACCATTTCATCAAATTATGATTACTTATTCCTATAAATCTATGTATGTACTTCTTTTAGGTATATGTGTGAGTGATGTGTATGTGTTTTTGTATTTCAGAAGTTATGTATTTAGCACTTTTTGGGCTTTTTTAGAAATAAGAAATGAGACAAACGCACAGACATATCTGTAGAAATACATTCATATAAAATCCATTTTATAAGTCATTTTCTTCTGGATTTTTTCTGTTCTAAGTTGAGACATGTGGCTAGGGTACTATTTTAGTATATAGCACCTGTAATATGCTTACAGTAGTGCTTTTTATTAATTTTTCAGATGATTTACTTGGACGGAAATAGAAATTCTGTGTTCTAACCTGTGTAGCTCTGTGTCAGTAAGGCCTAGTGTCACAATGCCACTAGAAACAACAAATTGAGAGTGTTAGCTTCACAATGACCTCAGGGTCATCACAGAGGGCCAAAGCATGTGGAAACTGCAGCACTTTTTAGGGGGTAAAAATTTAGGCGAGAAAATCATATATTTCCAGTGTTTTATAAGAGGTTTTAAGGTATAACCTGAAAATCCCTGCCGTGCAAACATCCAAAAAAGATCGTTTTATTCCTCTGAAATATTGCTTTGTACGGCGCTCCCTCTCTTCATTCACTCTCTAGCATGTTCTCTCTCTGGTTCTGAGCCAGGGAGGAGAGGCCTCAGTTAACAGTCAAGTGATACTTGAAATCATATTCTACCTTTAAGGAAACAACCTGCTCGACAAGTTGAAACTTAACTCTTCCTCTTCCTGCTATATCAAGGAAGCTACAGAGCTACAGACAACCCAATCCTTGACAAAGGAAAAAATAACAAAAATTACAATGACCCCATTTGTCCTATTGTCTTCTTCTAAAGCACTTCTGTGTTTTTTTTTATTTTTCTTACAGATTATCCCAGAAACATTACTCCTCAGATTCAACAATGGCAGTTTAAAACAGGCATAGTCTCGGCCTTCCAGCGCCCTTTCTCTTCTAGTCTACACTCATTCTTTCTCTTCCTCGTCTCGCTCCTGACCTGGTTCTGCTAAGAATCAGTCCGTCCTCTTTATCGCTCCTTGTCGCTTTTTTGTTACTTCCACTGAGTTGAGGCTGAAGACTGTAAATCCCTCAAAATGGTTGCTGAGGTAGACTCAGGGTCTCATAGCAGCAGTGTGCGGCTGAAGCAGGAGATTTCCCTCCTCCATGGGGTCTGTCTCATCGTGGGGAATATGATAGGCTCCGGGATCTTCGTCTCACCTAAGGTAAGGGTCTCTTCTTTGTTATTTATACTGTATTTTCCCTGATTTAACCAAAACTTCAAAATACATTTTCATATCAACAAAATGAAAATAGTTTCTTGCTCTTTGATTGTAAAATGCATTGTATTATTAAACATTATTACATCACATTATTACTGTACCAGAGTTCAAGTGACAGCTTTCGCAGCACCCTAAACAAACTGAAACTAGGGCCCTTTTGAAATTTGTTTTATCCTCTATAGTCTTTCCTCAATTCTTGTCCTGCAGGGGGTTCTGAAGTACACAGGCTCGTTTGGCCTGTCCCTGGTAGTGTGGGCCATTGGAGGGATATTTTCAGTGTTTGGAGCACTGTGCTATGCTGAGCTGGGTACTACCATTCGTAAATCTGGTGCCTCCTATGCCTACATCCTGGAGGCTTTTGGGGGTTTCCTGGCTTTTATTCGGTATATAATTCTTTTAATCTTTTTCTTTTTTTTGTCGTCAGAGAGAGAGAGAGAGAGATTAATTGGCATATGTATCAGAGATTATTATTCAAACGTGCAGTACAGAATTTTAAAATTGGGAAAGTCATTTTTCCAATGGTAGAGATATATGAAGTGTGACATAATTCATTGTTATTTTACTTACGTTGAACAAAAGATGTTATACTATGGAAACCGCACTTTACTTTACAAAAACTTTATTTGACGCTACTTTACTTCAGTCTACCTTCTGCTCATTGTCTATTGTTTGCCTGTTTTTCTTGTGTGTTTGTTTGTATGTTTAATGCTTTTATTGTAGAAAATGCTACTGTAACAAGGGAATTTCCCCGCTATGGGATGAATAAAGTATTATCTATCTAACTATATTTATGAATTATAATTAAGACTTATCACTTCTGTAGATTGTGGACATCATTGTTGATAGTTGAGCCTGCTTGTCAGGCAGTGATAGCTCTGACCTTCTCCAACTACCTGGTTAAGCCCTTCTACCCCAGCTGTCCAGCACCCTATGTCGCTGTCCGCCTCATCGCTGCTGTCATCATATGTAAGGTTCTATCTGTTTTCCCTTACATGTGTGTGGTGTTGTGTGTGTGTGTGTGTGTGTGTGTGTGTGTGTGTGTGTGTGTGTGTGTGTGTGTGTGTGTGTGTGTGTGTGTGTGTGTTGTGTGTGGGTGTGGTGTGTGTGTGTGTGTGTGTGTGTGTGTGTGTGTGTGTGTGTGTGTGTGTGTGTGTGTGTGTGTTTGTGGTGTGTGTGTTGTGTTGTGTGTGGTGTGTGTGGTGTGTGTGTGTGTGTTGTGTGTGGTGTTGGTGTGTGTGTGTGTGTGTGTGTGTGGTGTGTGGTGTCTGTCAGACCCAGACATTAGGACAGCCTCTCTTCATCCCTAGCATGAACAAAATACTGATTGTCTAATTTGAGGTAACTAGCTGCTGTAAGTTCATGTTCACCTTCTATGTGACTCCTGTTAAGTCAATTGCAAACTGTTGAATGTTTGAGGAAGAGTTCTTTGGGGAAGTTCTTACAACAGTTGAAAGGGAACAGCCACGTTTATAAGGAAACGCTGTGTTAAAATGCTCTGTAGCTGTTAAACCATGCATGCTGCATTTAATTATATAACGCACTTCTATGTGGTTAGTCTTGGGTGCTTTTCCAAACAAAGCTGCTTAAGTTAGTCTTTGTTTACATAACAATTAGAGACATTTCTGTGCAGCTACCCATGATTTATTCTTAATCCTACTGTGCTTAGTGAATGGCTATCCTAAATCTTTGTGATGCTTTCGGATAAAGGGCATTTAAGGAGAATAACTGCAATGTAAATACAGCTTTTAACCTACCTTAAAACCTGTTGGGTTTTGTTAATGATGTATTGTTTAAATATATAGCCACGTCTGGGCTATGTGACAGGGAAAAGCCTCGAATTCAGTAATGGAAATCCCCTTGGATCAATAGTTTGTGCTTTATCACATATAAACAGTGCAAAACAGAATTTTGAAGTTGATAAATGAATTTACTCATGCCGTTATCCCACTTAACGAATATTCAGTAAATGATTGTATATCTCAGTCCTTTTTTCATTGACTTTCATTATAAGAAAAAAATTACAGACATTAAATGAATCAAAACACATATTCTCCTGAAGTTCTTGACTTTAAATTTGAATCCGTGCTTTATCTATCTGCTGTTTTTCTTACTGTTTCTTTCTATCAGGTCTGCTGACTTGTGTGAACTGTATGAAAGTTAAATGGGGTGCTGTTCTTCAGGTCATCTCCACTGTAGCCAAGGTCCTAGCTCTCATTGTCATCATCATTACTGGCCTGGTTAAGCTGGGACAAGGTAGGATGTCCTAGAAACTTTGTATTATTCTAACATCCCTGCTCTGACTTTAGTGAACATTAAAGGGATGAAGTACATGATTAGCATAAATGTTTTCTTTTGTTACTAAACTAATGTAACAACCCTGTATAGGTTTTGACCAGAACTTTGAGGACTCATTCAAAGGCTCCAAACTGGACCCTGGTAACCTGGCCTTGGCCCTCTATTCAGCACTCTATTCATACTCGGGCTGGGACACACTCAACTTCATCACAGAGGAGATCAAGAACCCAGAGAGGTACGAGGTCTTGTATTTCAGAAAGATTTTATAACCAGCGTTATTGATTTTCATTCTTCATACTGATGGCATTGCTTTTACTTAACCACATACTAATAAATCTTACTTTGAGCTAAGTATTCTTTCTTTGTACTTTAACAAGTCCTCATGCCCTCATTTTTACCCGGTAGAAACGGTATGCATCACAGATACAGATGGACTGTAAGAAGTTGTAGATTCGCTTTCTGAAGCGTTTAGTACTACGTGTGTTGTAGCAATTATTTTTCTCAGCTTTTTTCAGTAAATATATAAGACACAACTGAGAGTCTTGAGTTGATGAAAACCACGTTTCTCATTTTCAGGAATCTGCCCTTGTCCATCGCTATTTCCATGCCCATTGTCACTGTGATCTACATTTTGACAAACGTGGCTTACTACGTTGTCATGGATGCAGAAAAAGTGCTCAACAGCGAAGCCGTTGCTGTGGTGAGTGACTTTAGTGCATTTTCCCCACACTGCACTACAGAAGCTGCATTTGAGCTGATAACAAATCCAGCAGTCCAGCCGTATGTGTGCATTGCATCCTGATATCTACCTATAAACTTATTAGTACATCACAGGGATTATCCAAATTGACAGCATCTGCTTAGCCTAATTGGGGCAGCAGGTTTTGATCTTTCCTTCCTGTCTTCTGCTGTCATCTCTTTTAGTCTGCCTGGCACTAGTGTCTGGCTCAATACTCCCTTTGGGTCTCTGTGACTGCAGGAGTCTAGATGATGGCAGGAACCTCATTTAGCTAATGAGGTTAGCGCTCCACACAGGAACATGGGAAAGTAAATGATGTGATTAGTCCATTGGAGGAGGAGGACTTGTACTGGTATTTGGTCATATTTAGTATTCATTCTAATGGTTTACTAATTTTCCAACAGGTCACAGCTGCTCTCTTCAATTTAAGATACAGCAAATACTGTATTTCTGCAAACCTTGTCCCATGGGCCCACTTACACTGCTTAGCCTTAATACCTCAGCACTGAAAGTTCAGTTACTGTAAAACACATCCTTAAAAAGAATCCCGCGTAAAGAATTGTTTGAGTTTCAAGAGGTATTGCTCTAATTTGCACACAACCTTTAGTTAATTAAATTGTATGATGATCTTTCAGTGTTAAAGTGCACATTTGGCTCTCTGGTATCCACCTGTCGAGTTAAGCTCTGACTTCTGATCATGTGTAGACAGCTGAATGGCACTTGTCAAACAATGAGATTACTTAGTAAATACCAAAATCCACTTCATAGTCACTTAGCTTCGTCTCAGCCCTACTACAACATTTTGCCAAATCTCTTTGTTGCAGAGGTAATTCCTGCTGTTATCTCTCCCCTATTTGTTGCCTTCATTCATAACTGGTTGGGATTAAAAGCAGAGGTTACAGGTGGCCAGTGTTGGTAGTTTTTTTTAGGAGCTACACTGACCTACATGTAGGGAGTGTTAATGTATTTAGATCTGTAAGTTAAAACATCTTTAAATTATTGGTGCAAGTTAGAATGCACTTATAAGTCACATTATTAGTAATCCTATGATTTGAGTTGTGTTTTACAAATTTAAATTTGGAACATCAACGTTATCGACTGTTTATACTGTTATTTGCGATCGCTCCTATCCTGCATTTTAATGTTTAAAGGGCCAATGCTATTACTAATAAATTCATGTGTTGGCTGTGTCCTCAGACATTTGCAGATGAGGTGCTGGGCTGGGGTCGATGGCTGATCCCTCTGTCTGTGGCCATTTCCTGCTATGGAGGCCTCAACTCCTCCATCATCGCCGCCTCCAGGTAATCACATACAAGCACACCTGAATGCAGATATATGCTATTCTACAAAATCCTATTTCTGCCTGTAATGTTTTGAATTTTAAGGTGTCAGCAACACTATGAGCAAACATGGTGACGTGTTTTCACCGTTTTGTTTCTCTTGCAGGTTGTTTTTTGTTGGTTCCAGAGAAGGCCACCTGCCTAATGTGCTGTGCATGATCCACATAGAGCGTTTCACACCAATTCCTGCCCTGCTCTTCAATGTTAGTATCACATATTTTTGTGTGTCTTGAAATCAAAATGTGTATTTGGTTGTTTGGATCAACTCTGGATGCCTGTATCCCTGGTGTGTGCTTTTTACCAAACTCAAATGTTTTTGTGTGTTTGTGATCTTCACTTTTCAGGGTGGTATGTCTCTGTTCTACCTGTCTGTGCCTGATGTTTTCCAGTTGATCAACTACTTCAGTTTCAACTACTGGTTGTTTATCGGCCTGTCAATAGCCAGTCTGATCTACCTTCGCGTCAAAGCTCCTGATATGCACCGACCTGTAAAGGTAAAGAACTGATGCAGTAGGAGTTATTTAAGAATCACAGTGACTGTGCCTTCCAGGCACACGTGAATTTTTTCCTGCATCAGTGTGGTATGAAACATGCAGATATATGAAATTAAAGTCAAACGGGTACCCACAGGGGCCAACAAATAATTAAACCATCAGAAATGTTCACTAAACCCTCTTTGACACAAAGTTTCTGGTAAAAGACTGGGATAACCAGTTGCTTGGTCAAGTGTGCTTTTACATACAAGGAACTATGATTCAGGTTTTCAGCAGCTTCTAGTATCAAGCAAAACAGAAAAAGTACTTGTATATATCACTTACTAGAAAAGAAAAATGAGGGGATTCAATAATAATAAATACAAATTGGAGATAGGCTACAAGTCTGTTTCTTTACAAAGTGTTGCATTATAATCTTCACTGACAGTCCCTGGACTGGGACAAAGGACTGGCTGTAATAGTACTACAAAGGGAGAAGGTGCTATTTACAAAGTGTCATGTTTAATAAGTGTCTGTGTTCATGAGAGAGACAAACTGGGGGAGGGGGCAGGAAGAGCTGTTCCTTTGTCTAACTATAAATTTACCAGTCTGGCTGAAGAGGCTCTAGACACCTGGAAAAGTATAAAAGGATGTGAATTTCCCCTTGGCATTACCCTGTTAGAAAGATGCATGCTGGGTAAACATTGCCACCCTTTGGCCAAAGCTTCCATATCATGACATCTCTTAAGGTGCTGCGGCTGAACAACAACACAACACAACTATATAAATAGGAAACTTAAAAGTAAGAAGATACACAAAGTTGCTATCTTTCCTCCACAGGGATACAGTCAGATAGATAACATGTAAACATCTAAACTCTTTAAGCATTTAGATCGTAATTTACGTTTTAAGGCCAATTAGAGCCATGATTAAATCATCAAAGGAATATGATTCAAACTAATAATGTTTGTTAATGTTATTGTTTTAAGTTTAATCTTTCTACTTTTTTTTTTCTCCCTGACCTTTTGCTACCCCATTCCTTTTTTTCTACTTCCACTTTACTTACTTTGCCCTTCTCTGCCCCTCCTCCCTCCCTTCCCTTCAGCTGTCTTTGTTCTTCCCGATCGTCTACTGCTTGTGTAGCGTATTCCTCGTAGTGGTTCCCCTCTACAGCGACACCATCAACTCTCTGGTGGGAATTGCTGTGGCGCTGTCTGGTGTACCTGTCTACTTCATTTGCATCCACCTGCCACCCAGTTCCAGACCAGCCTTCCTCAGTAAAATGCTCGGTAAGAAGATTGTCATAGCAGTGGTCGTGTTTGTTTTGGGAGACCTTCTTACTGTAGTCTTTGGCTGCTTTTCATATCAGAATCAGAATCAACAATACTTTATTGATCCCCGAAGAGAAACTCTGTGTCACAGTAGCACCAGTAGTAAGACGGAGCACTGCAACAGGCAGCTTACACATTAGCGCATGTGCACACTTCACTTCTTTTGCTAGAATCAACTCTAAATGTAGATGCATATTAAAAGAATTCATGACTGTTCAGACCAACATGTCTGAGAAAACATGGTGGCTGAATTGCCTGAGAAGCTCACTGGTTCAGAGGTTGACTTTTCTTAGCTGTCACGGAGGGTTGAGACTGTGTTTGAAACAACTCTTTCAGTGTTAAATTACAAACAATTTTACTAAAATACTGTTGAAATTAAAGCCTGATGATGAGATGGACTGGGTTTTTGAGAGTGATATTGATATTTGGGAGTTTAAAAAATCTGATTAAGATATAGGCGCATAGTCATTTAACATACACATAATACAACAAACAATCTTGATACAGAACCTTTGGATTTGTTTGCTTTTTCAGAATTGTGAAAAAGATACATGCTGAGCGGCACATTTCACAGTTGTTACATGTGCGATATTGACCTGATTCATTGATAACCAAAGTCCTGAGACCAAAGCTGTACAATTTCCCTGTGAATGAATGTGGTACTGTGATGTTATGGATAACTTCAAGTAGCTTACTGGTCTTACTGTAAGTTACCAGCTACCACATGTAATAACTCCTTGTCTTAGTGTTAAGAGCTGAAGAGTGATTGGGATTAGTGTTTCAAAGTTCAGTGAAATATAAAGCCCCCATTCTGTAAAGGGTTTTGTAGTGCAAGTATACAACCTGAAGTTGAAGAATTCCCCCAATCAAATAATCTAATGCTGGAATGTTTAAATTAGAAAAGCTTCAGGCTGTTTGTTCAAAAACACTGCAATTGTTGTTTTAGTACTGTATTTTCAAAGATGATGTTTCTGAGCTCTGAGTTTAACCCTTGTTTTTTTGTTTGTCACTCCAGATAAGATCTCTCTGTACACCCAAAAACTGTGCATGTGTTGTGTGACCTCGCCTGATATCGACCTAGACAATATAGACCCAAACAAGATGGAATGATAGAGCAACAAAGGCCTTGTGTGAAATGCTGTACTGAGGGATGGGAGAGGAAGAATGAACACTGAGGAATCTGTGAGCTGCAGACAACCAAGATTTAGATAAGTATAGTCTGATTGATTAAGGAAGGATGAAGAAACTGGAGAGGAGAGCTCACCTCCTCCCCCATCCCACATGAGCCATATGTTTGAAGGAGAAGGCTTTTGCTCTGAGTGAATAGTGTACGTGATAACCCTCAAACAACTTAGTGAAAGCTGAGCACACTCACATGTTTACACAATGCAGTGTTGGCCGTGCAATTCCCTCCACACTTCTGCGATACACTGTAATTCCACACACACACACACACACACACATACACACACACACTGACGGCCGAAAGCCTTAAGGTGACACTGCGACAAATGGAAATTAACAACCCAGTCCAGAAAATGATGACTCAGCAAAGATGCCTGAGATTATTTATTCACAAACTGGAGGTTATTACAAAAAACACACAGAGGTGGATCTGAAAACGGCCATGCTCTACATGTGTGGCATGATCACATCTCTGAATTTTAAAAGGTGAGCCTGGATGGTTAAAACCTTGTGACCCTTGTTAAAATTACAGTGATTTACTGTACAGTAACAGTGATTTAATTCTTATTTTCATTTTTATCATTTTTAGGGGCATTTAAGATAATAAAATGAATTAGTAAATCACAAGCTAAAAACATTGATTAGAAAAAAAAAAAGTCAGAACATTTTTTTTTTTTATTACACTCGACCCACCAGGGGTCTCTCGACCAATGGTTTAAAGACCCTCCCACTGCTTGCCTGTTAAGGTTTTAATTTGTTTGGTGTCATCAGAAAGGTAATTTTCCAGTGTGTGTGTTGTACTCATAAATGTAAATGGTTTTTTTGTAAGAGTTTAAACATCAACTGTATTGGTAAGGCATCCAGACAATGTACAAAAATATTATCTCAGACTTGTTGACAGATCTCTCCAGCAAATTTGCACATCACATTTGCATTTTCTGTTTTGCTTGACAATTACCTTGGTTATAGAAAAGCTTTATTCTGATATATTACTGAACTGGACCAAATGGAAAGATGTTTAAAGAGATTATATACAAAAGTGCTGTTTTTCCTTGCCGTTTTAAACAAGCCTATTTTGATGTGTCAGTTAAATATGAATACGACCATAAATCCGTAATTTTTGCTTCCTCCTTCTTGTAATGCATGTGAAATGTGTTGTAAATCCTTTGATTACATCAGGGCTATATTTGATTTCTAGTGCCTTCTAGTGGTAGCTAATAATAACTTCCAGGGACAAGCAATGAGATGAAGTGTCATTCCAGTCCGTCTACAATTTGCATGTTTTTGTTTATGCTGTTATTGTCACATTGTTCTCTCCTTTCAGACAAACACAAACTGAGAAGAATGTTAAAAAAAATGTTTTAAACATACAGTATGTGATTGTTTCTGTATTTAACACGTGTACTTTCCAGATTCCTCTAGGTAATGTTTGTCTTCAGTATGCAGTTTTTGTTGGAACAAACCTCAGGATCAACCATGCTGATGGGCACATGTTGCTCATATTTATGATCTTTCATTTTTTAGCCGCTCTTGTCTTTAGAGTTTTTATCACAAATGGGAGATTTAATGTAATTGTTGCCTTGTGAATATATCACCAACTTGGACCATTTATTCACCGTGCATAGCCAGTGGTCTTAAACAAGCTGATAGTTGGACCATCTTTCTGCTCACAGAGTACAGTGGCCCCTAGCAAAGTGGTTCTGCTTTCTAGTGAGAAAATTATAGCTGTAGTGTGCTGATCTACAGGTAGAAACAAGTCAAACTTTGGTGTTTGTACTGTAGTCTTATGAAATGTATGTGCCTTCTGTTAGTGTGGTCTGCCAAAGGCCTTGCCTATTTTTGATATTGTAACACAGCTCTTGAGCACAATCATATTGACTCGTCGGTGTGCCAAATGTTTTAGTAAATGTATCTTAGTAAAGGTCAGTTAACTCTCAACTAGACATAATCTGGCCTTTAGATTGAATCATATGCAGTGTCTTGAGTCAAGCACTTCCACAACACCAGCCAATATAAGCACACTGGTATCTGTTTAATGTTGTTTTCTCTCAGTCATCATTTATACAGTCACTTTTGTGTGTGTGTTGTTCAGAAGAAAACTACCATATATCTCCAGTAAGCCATTTCAATGTATTTCTATATATTGCCATGTTATGAACCTTATATACTTACATGACTTGAATGTTACAGTATATGTGATGTTTCACTGGGTACCAAATACTGAATGTGTGTTTTCTGCTTCGGTCGTGTTTGACAATGTTGTATATTTGTAAAATTGTTTAAGTGCTTGCTTTGTTGACTGTTTTTTTTTTATTTATTACATTTTGGACACAGACAAACCAAATGGCAATAGAGACAGAACGTTCCTGTGTTTAATTTGAATAAAGAAAAGTACTGAATGTTTCAGTGCCTCTGACTAGTCTTATTCATTGTCCTCTTCATAGGTCTTGCACCTCTGGTTGCAGCGGGCAGCTCACAGCCGCTAGAGGTCATGGTCTTTTAACACTTCATGAAATCCTGTCAAACTGCAGTTTAGTAATCTGTTGATGGTTGATTTAGCTCCAGGTACCTTTTTTGTTTTTACAAAAACAAAAAACAATTTCTTACTGTATTCCCATGTTGTTTTTTTGCAGATAAAAAAAAAAAAAATCAAAGCAAACTAAATGATGCAGTACAAAATACTTGTTTTGATAGTAACTTGGCAGTTCATCAGTAAAAGATGAGCATAATCTTGTAAAGCGTGGACCACAAAATTTAGTTACATAGTATAGTATTATAGTACATATGAGTAATCTGTAAAGCAAAAAACAGTCAGTATTGAGGGTGGCAGACCAACATAGCTATAGGTCCAGTAGACTGCCAGTGTTAGATGATGACTTGATGCTGTGTATTTCTACTATGTACACACAGAAACTGTCATGGTGTCTTTGACTGCACATCTTCCTTCCAGCCTCCTCAGGTAGCTGGCCAATCCCCACTCTTGTCTATCAATCCACCTTGCCTCCCTGGAGGCTCCGTGCACAGGCATCACATTTCAGCACGTTGTGCACTCTTCACTTCAGATGCTGCCCGTCGATAGGCGCTCATTCCTGGGGAGAGGCCTGCCTCTGTCCCTCCCCGGGAGTGGAGGGAGTTGGGTTCCACTGACTCATGCATAAAAGATAAAGCAGTGGAGAGGCAATGCAGCCGAGCACCATGACAGCTACTGTAACAGCTCTCTCCCAGAGAATGCAGGACGGGCAGCAGACAAAGTGAGTTATTAGCTATTAAAGGTCCAGGACGCTTAGGGCGGTACTTGGGACCACTAATGCTCTGGACGGAGGATCTGTCCTAGGGATGGGCAGAAGCACCGGGGTGCTGCTCTTCAATGGGTGAGTGGCCATTACACACTGGCACCAGCTTGGCATCATGGAGCTACCTCGACGCCTGAACTGGATCCGAAACCGACCCTGGAGGCCTCATGTTCGGCGCAGAGAGTTCAACCGTAAGTGTCTGTGGATTGAATGAGAGGATTTCAGTCCTGATTTTCTACTAGTTTGCTTTTCTCTGCCTTCATGTTTTTCTTTGAAAATGTCTGTCTCCTGGGTTCACCTTAATTGTCTAACTTCTGCCGTGAAACTGTGGATCTCCCAGTGAAGTCCACTGTCTTGTCAAATGAAGTGTGGATAGTGACTCCGACAGACTGTTGCTGCTGCTCTGAAATCCTTGTGTGCTTCACGCTGTGTATAATAGACACTTATCTATTGTTTCTGATGGTACTTGATGACTTAAGCATGTAAATATAATGCACATCCTCTGGGTTTTGTGTTTTAAATTAGTAATTAGACTCAGTAAGTGGTACTCTCTTTTTCCACCAACAGGTGCCATTTACATCCTCCACAGTGGGCTAAGTGTTGGATAGATGGATGTTGAGCGTGGCATGGTGTTGGAAATGTCTCCGTTTTTGAGTAAAATTATCGACCAGGTTCTATGTAGTTTTCTGACATAACTCACTGTTATAGCTTCTGCATTCAAAATTTTGACCCATTCCTAGTCTGGTGATTTTGCAAACATCACACCAATGTGATTTTAATTTAATTTTATCAGGCACGGTCAAATAAGATGGTGTCTCAAGCTGTAGTCTTGCATTGCCAGACCTATCTCCAAAGTACTGTGAAGTAAGTTTTGGCTCCTCCACACTAAAAAAAGTACCTGGTAGCAGGTCCCAGGGACTTTTTTTCATAATGGAAAACCAAAAAAGGCGAGTAGAGCCGAGGCGAGTCAAGTAGATACCATGCAGTGGAAAACCGCCAATACATTCCTGGAACCGCTGAGTTGTTTGCATTTCTTTGAACCAATCACAATCGTCTTTGGCGGCGCCAAGCTCTGGACGCAAAGACAGTGGCTTAAAAAATGGTCTCGGGAAGGAACTTGTTTTGTTGGAACATTTGCACCCTGCAAAGACAACGCCACATTCTATATTAAATGAAGTTAACTGTTCACACAATACAGTACCGTGAGGTATGTGAATCAGCTGGATACATGTTTAAATGTAATTTGCTCTTGCCAGTGTATTGCAGTGTGTATTTTGTCCATGTTAATCCCACCAATCAGTCCATAAATGTCCCAGTTGGATACTAAATGCTGTAAACATATTCTTTGTAAATCTTTACAATTATTTACTGAAATAACTAAGCAGGCCTGCCTTATTGCACGATCCAAATGTTCTTCAAAACTTGCCATTTTTAGCGTGAAGCTTGCTAGCTCAAAGTTGTTGCTTCCTGTAGTGAAGGAATTTGGAGAATGGCAATATGGAGAATGAGAAGCAAAGCCTTACATTGCGCCGCATGTCAGCCTTTATCCTGGAAATGAACTTTTGTTGCTCCAGACAATAATGTAAGTAAGCTATTATTGAAGCACTTCTGGATGATTAAGACTTCTTCTTACACGTTAACTTGAAAACCTTTTAATAAATCCTTTCAGCAACAACTTTTCGCACACACGTACACACGCTGATCAGCTGACACGGAAGTCAATTTAGTCAGACTTAATCAGAGAATGTTAAATTGAAATAGCATCTGTGTTAAACCAGACTGTAGGAGGAATGGATTACAGGACTCTGGCTGTGCCAAGTGGGTCTAGGGGTGTTAAATTTGGATTGGGTGTTTCTTACAAACCTGTAATGTCTCGGGGAAAAAAAACAACAACTCTGTGCCTTTTTAAAAAGATTTTTGATGACAAATATGAACTTTGGTTATGTCTGCAAAGGGAGAACGTGTGTAGTGTTAATTGTCACAAAGGTACATTAGGAGTGCGGATCGATTGAAACTGAGTGCACACACTAGCTGCTGTTGTCCGAATGTTGCTGGTTTGAAAGGTCTGTTCTCTGGTAGTAAACATGTTCCCTCCAGCATTTTTCATCTGACTGTCAGCAGCAACAGCATTGCTTGGAAGCCAATGTTTCAACTAAGGTTGAAGGTTATTGATTATTTCCTCAGAAGCGTTTGAGTGGCTTTTTCCACTGCTGATTATCTCAGTATTTATTAATAAGAGAGCATAAAGTGTAGGTTTTTCTTTAAATAGCGGCCACTGCAGAGTAGATGCCTTGAGCATTCAATGATTGGACTTACAGTCTCATAATCTGGTGGACGTTTGGAGGCTTCTTAGTCCCGCAGCAGGAGATTTTTCCTATTTTTCAGCCGTTCATAAATCCTACTCTAGGATCGATTATTTTATATTGGATTCTAAAATTTTATCACAAGTGGTAGACTGCACTTACCATAACATTCTCATTTCAGACCACGCCCCGGTCTCCTTAAAGCTTAATCTGAATCTTAAACGGGGGGTATTTAACTGGCGGCTAAACAATTCTTTACTGAAAGAGAAGGAATTTTGTTCTTACCTTTCGAGCAAAATTGATCTTTACATTGACACTAATGATAACGGTGAAGTTAGCAACTCCACACTTTGGGAGGCAATGAAGTCTGTTCTTAGAGGCCACATTATAGCTTGTGAAGCAATGGAAAAAAGGAAATCTAAAGCTAGGTTAATAGAAATTGATAGTCAGCTATCAGATTTGGAAGCACTATATAGAGTGGACAATAAACCTGAGGTACTGAAGAAAATCACAGCATTGAGATATGAGTACAATTCTATATTGGCCAAAAATATCTCACGTTTACTGGCCCAAGTACGGCAAAAGTA
>NC_045746.1:1595097-1595231 GCF_008692095.1 Etheostoma spectabile
GGTGATAAACCCCAAAGGTTACTTGCCCGCCAGTTAAGACAATTTCAGGCTTCCAGGTCCATACACTCTATCAAGGGGAATGATGGGACTCTCCTGACGGATCCAAAGAGAATCAATGACTGTTTTGCTGATTT
>NC_045746.1:1595241-1595377 GCF_008692095.1 Etheostoma spectabile
TGAAAAGGTCTATCAGTCGCAGGGTGGATCTGATCCAGGGGATGTAGAGGATTTTTTTGATGATCTGCAACTGCCTAGTTTGTCAAGGAAATCTTCCTCCTCACTGGATGCAGTCATCAATTTGAGTGAGGTAAAA
>NC_045746.1:1595387-1595917 GCF_008692095.1 Etheostoma spectabile
ACCAGATGGCTTTAGTATCGAATTCTTTAAGGTACTAAGTCATAAAGTTTCCCCACTTATCTTACAAATGCTGAATCACTCGCTGGTGAGCTCGAGGTTGCCTCCCACTTTATATAAGGCCAATCGATTTTGTAAAAGGGCTTGAGACATTTTGGTTGGTTATAACAGAGGCGGTAGGGGTGGATGAGATAATCTCAATCCACTTCATAAAGGATGGCCCGAAACCAAATTTTTTAAGAATAAACAACATATGGAGCCATTCCAATGATCAAATGCACGCTGTGCATCAAAGAAATTATTACGCTCTTCAGTTGTGTTCTGTATACAGAATATGAAACAGGCGGCGCAGTAAAGTACATATGCCTACCTGGCATGAACCTGATTAGTCAGGATGATAATGGAACAAATGTGCCCCTTTAATCTATTGGCTAAAACTTTTCCAAGAATTTTTGTTTCGTAGGTAGCAGGGAGATAGGACGATACGAAGAGACCTGATTGGGGTCGCGTCCAGGTTTGGGTATGAGCGAACT
>NC_045746.1:1595942-1596311 GCF_008692095.1 Etheostoma spectabile
ATCAGGTCTCTTCGTATCGTCCTATCTCCCTGCTACCTATCGAAACAAAAATTCTTGGAAAAGTTTTAGCCAATAGATTAAAGGGGCACATTTGTTCCATTATTCATCCTGACTAATCAGGGTTCATGCCAGGTAGGCATATGTACTTTAACTTGCGCAACCACTGAAGAGACGTAATAATTTCTTTAGAATGCACAGCGTGCCTGTGAATCATGTGGAACTGGCTCCATATGTTGTTTACTCTTAAAAAATTTGGTTTCGGGCCATCCTTTATGAAGTGGATTGAGATTATCTCATCACACCCTACCGCCTCTGTTATAACCAACCAAAATGTCTCAAGCCCTTTTACAATCGGTCGTGGAACTCGTC
>NC_045746.1:1596321-1597051 GCF_008692095.1 Etheostoma spectabile
CCTCTCCCCTTTCCTGTTTGCAATTATTATTGAACCGCTAGCAATCAGTATTGGACAAAGTCGTCTAATTTCTCCCATCAACATTTATGGTCAAAAGCATCATATTTCACTGTATGCGGATGACATTCTTTTATTCATTTCCCACCCTCAAGCCTCATACCTCCATCTTTTTGTCTTTAATTTAATTTTGGCAGATTCTCCGGATTTTCTGTTAACTGGGATAAAAGTGGTTAATGCCAATTTCCAACCAAGCCGATATGACATTTATACAGTCTACCCTTTTAAAAAGTTTTAAAACTTTTCATATCTGGTTAACTGTGACTAAAGACCCTGATGACCTTTTACGGAAAATTGGCTAAAAAGATTGAGCAACTAAACAAGTATACATTTTGGAAGATCTTCCTATTTCTCTTGTTGGTAAGATCAATGTAATTAAGATGGTTGCACTGCCACGTTTTTTGCATCTCTTCCAGTCTCTTCCATGTTACATTGCCCAGTACTACTTTAAACAATTAGATTCAATTATTGCTCCTTTTATTTGGAACTACAAAGCCTCAGGATCTCCAAGAAACATCTATATAAACCAAAAAATGTTGGTGGCTTTGCTTTACCCGAATTTTAAAATGTACTACTGGGCGGCTCATCTGTCTTTACTTGCCTGGTGGAGAAAACGACCCCCCTCCTCTTCTTATTCCTGCCCTGCTTGGCTGTGCATAGAACGAATGCTTTG
>NC_045746.1:1597076-1619492 GCF_008692095.1 Etheostoma spectabile
GCCTGTCCACATCTTAATCATGGAGGGAGATAAGGTGAGTAGTGAGTAGGTGAGGGGAATAAATATAAGTCAGTTTGTTTCCGTGTCCCTCATCGCAGACACCGATGCATTACCCCTTACCGCTGTCTGGCTGCATGCTGCTCCATCCATCACGTGCCTAGTCAACCACACACAAACAACTATCCCCTCAACAGCACATTACACCTTTAAGCCTAGAATATTCACCCCTACAGCCAACCCACGTTCTTATGTCCGATATAGGCTTATTTTGTGAGCCTGCAGGTCACATCCGTGTTTAGGCCTAACGTTTTAAATTATGTCAGCACATAAGGACATAGATCAAGCCTTGATTATTAACTAAGAGGATGACACAAACACGCCTACCACCTACCATAACATGCAATCTAAGTTTATGTACACCAAATACTGTCACAACACACTAGGCTAACAGCCTTAATAATAATACATGTATTTGAAACACAACAGCCACATTTACACATTACCTTCCTAATAGGATGGGGTCTGATATTCTGAGACACATTTATTTTTCTCGCCATCCGTAAAATTCTTTTGCTTCCCTCGAATGCAGAGCATTCTGGACAAGGAGCTCGCTCCTCTCGCTCTCTCTCCATCTCCTCTCTCCCTCTCCGTCTCTCTCTCTCTCTCTTTTCCTTATTCAAGCTTAGCGGTCCCCACAATTGGTTAGAGGCGTTTACAACTTACAGCTACCTAGATTTCCCAGTTTTTTTTATAAGGAGATTTGGTCACAGTGAGTTTTTCCCCACCCTGGTAGAGAGCGGGCTTGCTTGCTTGAAGGGACCGGAGATGTTGGGTTGGTCCGCTTGGCCTGGCAATTAATGCGCACGGCTCTGATGAGGTGGGCCAGGCAGGCATCGACAAAATGCTCTGGTTGAAGAAATACAATCGCTTTTCTTGTGTTTGAGGATGTGGATTCATCTCTTTTATAATAACGTTGTTGCTTTTAAAGTGAATTAAAAAAAAAATATGCGTCCCTTTATGGCAACTTGAAGTCCTAAACACCTCACTTTGATCGGCATTCTATGCTGGTTTTAAGATCAGCAATAAACCACAAGATAGACTTACACATGAGGTTGAAAGACATAACTGCTACTTCAAATCCAGTAACTTCATTTTTAAGGAGTGACTTGCAAAAGAGTTTTGACCGCTCCCTCTAATCAACCCTCAGCCATCCTTTTGTGCCATGTGTCGCCACTCTCAGCATCCTCACCTGCGAAGCGCGGCTGTCATCTAACAAAAAATGTCAAAGCCAAACCACCGATTGCGTCTTGCCATTTCTGTACGGTGGTGGTGCCGGGGGCGGTTGATCGTGGAGTGTGCGTAGGTTCTGGAGCGTATCTCGGGCTGAAAGACGCTGGTAGGCACTGATCAGCGAGACGGGACTGCCGGTGCGGCCTGGTGTCTTGTTAGGAGCAGAGTCAAGTCCCGGGTAATAACTAGAACATCACCGGAAATGTGCTGACCTAGCCTTCAGAATAAATACGAAAACATGTTCCATTTAAACATGGGTTGCCTACCTAATGCGACTTTGAGCTGCTGCACGATTAGACAATTTAGTAACAACGAAAATGACTCTGCAACTATTTTCATAATTTTGTTTAAGTAGCCTAATAAAATATCAAATAAATAAGAATCCCTTGGTCCCAGCGTTTCAAATGCGAGGCTTTGATATATTTAATGACATTGGCCTGGGTATAGTAAACTAAATTCTTGCCTTCCCTAACTATTTTTTATTATATTTACGGTAAATCATTTTGCAACTTTATCTAACTAATGGTGCTAATTAAATGTAGCATATTCCAGTTGTAGCCTCACAGCCTACCTATGATACATTCACTGAACATCCAGCACTTCCAGCTCGATATGCCTACATTTATAGGCTGCCCTATACACTTTTCTGTTTTGTGTGATCTGGTATATAAAGCTTTAAGTGTTGTACACACCCACTTTAATTCGCCACATTTTAAAAAGGCTTTATTGTGAAATTCCGTAAAGGAGGTTTTCGACATAACATCTGATTGGCTTGACACTGGTTCAGTAATGAGCGTTTATGTGCCTCCTAGGCATATTAGCTACCATACTCCCTTGACGCGCTCTCCTTCACCAAAGGTCTGCATAACCAGTGTCCCCTTATAATGGATATTTCAGGCCCTCAACGGAGGGTGTGTCCTTCTTTGTTTCTGTGGTAATGGAGCGGACGTACCTACAGACACAGCCACCAGTCTCTGTCCATGGTACTGCAAGAGGAATAATAAACTTAAGTAGATTTAGCATACTTCTCTTCTTCTTCTGTCTTTTTTTAACATGTTTCAAAAATTTCAATTTAGGCCTTACAGCCTAACATGCAAAGTGATCCCTTTCTGGAGAATCAGGCTGAAGCAGAATTACAGTTTTCATATCCACTGCCTAAGAATCCTAATCCTTGCAAACGGACAAAAAAAAGAATCATACAAGTTATTACCTTTTGTAACTGTAGAAATACGTCAAAACCAAACTATCAATAAGTGGATGGAATCATTAAAACAACTCACTAGGTGGGCAAATCCCAAGTTAGTCTATTGGCTGGAGGATGCATGGTTCAAGAGAATCTTACAACAGATATCATTCATTTGTACACCCTGCAGAACCAAGCTTCCATCAGACCGACGTTTAGCACCTTTAATCATAGGTTTTTTTTGCAGTTATTGGCATGTTTCTTCTATTTTTATTGACAACTGAATCTATGCATGATAGACTATGGAACACACCAGTTCATAACTCCAACGGCATGTTCCTTATCAACGGCTGTTTTGGCATAGAATACATAGCCATCGTAGGCTACTGTTTATTTAAAATGATACACAAATTTAAGATGACCTTGTGAATGATCCTGATTAACCAAAACAAAGGTCTTTAGTTGTTTTTTGTATAATGCGTGAGTGTGAAATAACATTCAGGAACAAAAACTGTATGAGTATGGGTACAGAAGAGAAAAGAATTGAGGCTTTCAAAAACATAATTAGCTTTATAAAAGCACAAGCAAGAACCGGCTACAAAATATACACAATTAATGAAGCAGTTGATAATACAACTTAATGGATGCTAATCTTAAATAGTGTGTTTTATTGGGACTTTAAATATAGAGAGTAAGTAGATCAGCTATAGATAATATATCCGTTGCCTACTCAGACTGGCATGCCTGTGTAACTGCACATGCGCCGACCCGCTATACACCATATATCTTATGATACACAAATGCTATGCTTGAATTTCAATCACATAATACGTTTTGTTTTCATGAAAAAACTGTAAGGACAAATGAATGTACTGCAGTAAAAAGTACAAGATTTCCCTCTGACTGCAGTGGAGTACAAGAGGCTACATGGCAAAAAAAAATGGAAATACTTCAGAAAGTCCACCTTAAACTACTTATTATAACTACTTATAATATAGTTATGGTTTCACCCACGTTGAGCCACTCCTTGATTGCGTACTGCAGTCTGTCCCTCCCCTCCTCGGCTTTCTGTCCGTGGGTGGGGGCCAACCATCCTTTGGCGGTAATGGTGATGATGATGATCATGATGATGAGGAGAGTTATTCTGCTGCAGAGTTTTGTGCCTGTGGACTAAGTCACCGCAAAAGTGGGGTCCTTCGAATCTGAAACACGTACATGGTTTGTTGCTTGCTCCACTGGGGAAAAGACCGGCGCTACAAGGGTAACTAGCTCCTATGATTTTAGAACACTTTTAAATTCTGTGCCAGCTAAATGCACGAAGGTGACGCGTTTTCACATAGCTAGCTAACTGATATCACAGGCTACGTTAGCACATAACAGCATCAAGGTTGTAACGTTATTATTGCTCAGCTAGCTTTGTTAGCTTCATGTCACATTGCAGCGCAGCGAATTTGAACGGTTTAGATGGTACCGTTTACCTATGTTAGCTATGAATTAACGTTACGTAGTGAACCACGTTTTTTAATTGATCCTTAACCTCTTCCTGGGTCAGTGTCGGACCAGTGCCAACCTATCAATCATCCGCTGGCGCTAATCACTAACCGCAAGAAGTACGTTATGGTGGTTGTGTTGAGTGAATGACAGGAGTGCATCTTTGTTACGGTATCGTCGTTCCACATACTACAAAGTTAGATAGATTGGTTAGTGTTAAGTTAACATTTGTTGTCCAACGCGTGCAATAAACCTTGAAACCCAATAGTCCTTTTACGTCCCCATCCTGTCCTGTGCTCTCACCGTAGTCAGTTTTCAAACATTCTAAACGTCTTAACGTCTTACGTGAACAGCAGAAACTATAAGATAACGGCTCCCTCCCATGTATACCTAAGCTGTTGCGTTAACAGCAACATTATAACTATACTGTTCATATTGTAATATATATAACTTAATACTATTTATCCCAGTACCCTTTGCACTATTTCCACATTTAAATATTTTAATCGGTCTCTTCATTGCACTCATCTCTCTACATTGTTTCTGCTTAAGTATATATATTAGTGTGTATCATTTTTTGTTGGTTTGTTTGTTTTGAATGTGTTAAAGCACATTGGAGCACTATGCTCCAAAGAAACTGTCCTCGATGTTGTCCTCATACTTGGTCAATAAAGCTGATCTGATTCTGATTCTGATAACTTAGTGATGGTATCCCGTTTTTTTTAATGAAGGGGGTAAATAAACCAGCAACTGTAGTTGTGACTGGAGAATTCAATCCTTCATCCACAGAGATGTTTTCTTTGAGTTTATGAACAGGGCACCTAGTTGCATCTGTCATAATGGCTCAAGCATGCAGACCAATGAAAGCCTAATACATGGTTCAGTTTAATGGGACACATGGCGCTTGTCCCTCACAGAGGCAAATGGGAAGCAGTCACATCTTAACCAGCTGTAAATCCGCGACTAGCTTAGGTCCTTTTTACTTGGGAATACTGAATTTAGTAAATCTGAGTTTTTGGTCAGTTGATTATATCCTTGTTTGTTATACTACTTAATATTTATGCTACTTCAAAAATGGAGCACAGAGTGAACTTTGCCATCAGAAATAATGTATTTGTTTGGAAAACTGAATGGGTTACAATGTGCACAAACACTTTCTGTGACGGTTCAGTTTACTAGTTATTAGGAAGAACTGTAAATAGTACACTGGAGTTATACAATTAGCAACTATTCAAATGTATACTAAGAAAGGCTAGTATATTCATTGAAGATCCAACCTCAACACCCTCTGTTGGGTTGGGTAGAAGGTACCGGATATACCAGTTCAGCACTCCGATTGTTCTGGAGGAGCTCTATCTACCTCAGCCACTAGGAGAAATGAGGACATTACCTAAGACTGCCTCGCTAGCATTTGTCCTGATCTCATTCAGTCCTGTGGTTTGTGCCCATCTTTAAACCTGTTTGTGTTCAATGTACCACTGGTGGTTCGAAATTGAACCACCATGAAGGACGTTTTACTTGCCTTAAACCGTCATAAACCACGCTCAGTTATACCATCGTTGAAAGCTTAAAGTCTCATGATTCCATCGAGCCCACACACAAAGCAATAAGGTGACTTAAAGCGTTATAATCATGTTCTGAATAAGAAAGACAGACAGATTTGATCTACTCGAGTGTGTTGTTCCTACCTGTCTCCCGTGTGTTAATCACAGCGGTGAAGTTGCCAAAGACTTGGTTTCTCCTACATCCCAACAGTCCAAGCTATCGAATAATCCAAGCCTTGTAATCCATAATTATCGGTCCCCTCACAATCTTGTAGTTTCTGGCCAAGTTTCGACGTTCAGAAATCTAGATCATGCATCATTTCTCGGTTTTGATTGCGTGTATCTTTTTTCCCCGTGTGCGCGCTACATTCTCACTCGGTATCTGTGGGTGGGTGCAGTTTCCAATGACCTTTCTTCTCAGCCAATAGCATCAGTATTTCTCAAGATACTCCCAAGGTAAGCCAATCAAATCCCACAGTCCCCCCATTGGGCCCCACGTGGGGAAAACTGACAGCATATCCCACCATCAGAGAAGAGGTAATAAAACTGGCATTCCTGTGTAGCCAATAGGAAGACGGTTGAATGATATCAAACATGGCAAAAAGAACTATCCCTGGGTGGTCCTCCAGCCCTTTCATTGCAAAAATAGGCCGTCTATGGCATTTCACCCATTTCATCAAATTATGATTACTTATTCCTATAAATCTATGTATGTACTTCTTTTAGGTATATGTGTGAGTGATGGTTTATTGTTTTGTATTGTCAGAAGTTATTTATTTAGCACTTTTTGGGCTTTTTTAGAATAAGAAATGACAAACGCACAGACAATCTGTAAATACATTCATATAAATCCATTTTAAGTCATTTTCTTCTTCTGGATTTTTTCTGTTCTAAGTTGAGACATGTGGTAGGGTACTATTTAAGTATATAGCACCTGTATAGCTTACAGTAGTGCTTTTTATTCAATTTTTCAGATGATTACGTGTGGACGGAAATAGAAATTCTGTGTTCTAACCTGTTGTAGCTCTGTGTCATAAGGCCTAGTGTCACAATGCCACTAGAAACAACAAATTGAGAGTGTTAGTCTCACAATGACCTCAGGTCTCACCAGAGGGCCAAAGCAGTTTGGAACTGCAGACACTTTTTAGGGGTAAAAATTAGGCGAGAAAACATATATTTCCAGTGTTTTATAAGAGGTTTTAGGTATAACCTGAAAATCCCTGCCGTGCAACATCCAAAAAGATCGTTTTATTCCTCTGAATATTGCTGTTGTAACGGCGCTCCCGCTTCTCCTTCACTTCTCTCTAGCATGTTCTCTCTCTGGTTCTGAACCAGGAGGAAGGCCTCAGTTAACAGTCAGTGATACTTGAAATCATATCTACCTTTAGGAAACAACCTGCTCGCAATTTGAACTTACCTCTTTCCTCTTCCTGCTATATCAGGACAGCTCAGCCTACAGACAACCCAATCCTTGACAAAGGAAAAAATAACAAAATTACAATGACCCCATTTGTTCCTATTGTCTTCTCTAAAGCACTTCTGGTTTTTTGTTTTTTTTTTCTTACAGATTATCCCAGAAACATTACTCCGTCCAGATTCAACATGGCAGTTTAAACAAGGCAAGTCTCGGCCTTCCAGCGCCCTTTCTCTTCTATCCTACACTCATTCTTTCTCTTCCTCGTCTCGCTCCTGCCTGGTCTGCTAAGAATCAGTCCGTCCTCTTTATCGCTCCTTGTCGCTTTTTGTTTACTTCCACTGAGTTGAGGCTGACGACTGAAATCCCTCAAATGGTTGCTGAGGTACACTCAGGTCCTCATAGCAGCAGTGGTGCGGCTGAAGCAGAGATTTCCCTCCTCCATGGGTCTGTATCATCGTGGGGAATATGATAGCTCCGGATCTTCGTCTCACCTAAGGTAAGGTCTCTTCTTGTGTATTTATACTGATTTTCCCTGATTTACCAAAACTTCAAAAATAACATTTCATATCAACAAAATGAAAATAGTTTTCTTGCTCTTTGATTGTAAAATGCATTGTATTATTAAACATTATTACATCACATTTTACGTGTACCAGAGTTCAGTGACAGCTTTCGCAGCACCCTAAACAAACTGAAAACTAGGCCCTTTTGAAATTTGTTTTAATCCTCTATAGTCTTTCCTCAATTCTGTCCTGCAGGGGGTTCTGAAGACACAGCTCGTTTGGCCTGTCCCTGGTAGTGTGGGCCATTGAGGGATATTTCGTGTTTTGGAGAGCCTGTCTATGCTGAGCTGGTACTACCATTCGAAATCTGGTGGCCTCCTATGCCTACATCCTGGAGGCTTTTGGGGGTTTCCTTGCTTTTATTCGGTATATATTCTTTTAATCTTTTTCTTTTTTTTGTCCGTCAGAGAGAGAGAGAGATTAATTGGCATATGATCAGAGATTATTATTCAAACGTGCAGTCAAATTTTAAAATTGGGAAAGTCATTTTCCAATGGTAGAGATATATGAAGTGTGACATAAATTCTGTTATTTTACTTACGTTGAACAAAAGATGTTATACTATGGAAACCCCTTTACTTTACAAAAACTTTATTTGACGCTATTTACTTACTTCGTACTTCTGCTCATTGTCTATTGTTTGCCTGTTTTTCTTGTGTGTGTGTTTGTATGTGTTAATGCTTTATTGTAGAAAATGCTACTGTAACAGGTAATTTCCCCGCTATGGGATGAATAAAGTATTCTATCTAACTATATTTTATGAATTATATTAAGACTTATCACTTCGCTGTAGATTGTGGACATCATGTTATAGTTGAGCGCGGTGTCAGGCAGTGATAGCTCTGACCTTCTCCAACTACCTGGTTAACCTTCTACCCCGCTGTCCAGCACCCTATGTCGCTGTCCCCTCATCGCTGCTGTCATCATATGTAAGGTTCTATCTGTTCCCTTACCTGTGTGTGGTGTTTGTGTGTGTGTGTGTGTGTGTGTGTGTGTGTGTGTGTGTGTGTGTGGTGTGTGTGTGTGTGTTGGTGTGTGTGTTTGTGTGGGTGTGGTGTGTGTGTGTGTGTGTGTGTGTGTGTGTGTGTGTGTGTGTGTGTGTGTGTGTTGTGTGTGTGGTGTGTGTGTGTGTGTGTGTGTGTGTGTGTGTGTGTGTGTGTGTGTGTGTGGTGTGTGTGTGTGGTGTGTGTGTGTGTGGTGTGTGTGCTGTCAGACCAGAATTAGGACAGCCTCTTCATCCCTCAGCATGAACAAAATACTGAGTTGGCTAATTTGAGGTAAACTAGTCTCTGTAAGTTCATGTCACCTTCTATGTGACTCCTTTGTCAATTGCAAACGTTGAATGTTTGACGGAAGAGTTCTTTGGGGAAGTTCTTACAACAGTTGAAAGGGAACGCCACGTTTATAAGGAAACGCTGTGTTAATGCTCTGTAGCTGTTAAACATGTCATGCTGCATTAATTATATAACGCACTTCTATGTGGGTAGTCTGGGGTGCTTTTCCAAACCAAGCTGCTTAAGTTAGTCTTGTTACATAACAATTAGAGGACATTCTGTGCAGCTACCGGATTTTATTCTTAATCCTACTGTGCTTAGTGAATGGCTATCCTAAATCTTTGTGAGGCTTGGGATAAAGGGCATTTAAGGAGAATATCCTGCAATGTAAATACAGCTTTTAAACCACCTAAAACCTGTTTGGGTTTGTGTTAATGTTATGTTTAAATTATAGCCACGTCTGGCTATGTGGACAGGAAAAGCCTCGAATTCAGTAATGGAAATCCTTGGATCAATAGTTTGTGTTTATCACATATAAAACAGTGCAAAACCGAATTTGAAGTTGTAAATGAATTTACTCATGCCGTTATCCCACTTAACGAATTTCAGTAAATGATTGTATATCTCAGTCCTTTTTCATGACTTTCATTATAGAAAAAATTACAGACATTAAATGAATCAAAAACACATATTTATCCTGAAGTTCTGACTTAATTTGAACCGTGCTTTACTATCTGCTGTTTTTTCTACTGTTTCTTTCTAGGTCTGCTGACTTGTGTGAACTGTATGAAAGTTAAATGGGTGCTGTTCTTCAGGTCATCTCCTCGTAGCCAAGGTCCTAGCTCTCATTGTCATCATCATTACTGGCCTGGTAAGCTGGGCCAAGGTAGGTGCCTAGAAACTTTGTATTATTCTAACATCCCTGCTCTGACTTTAGTGAACATTAAGGGATGAATTACTGATTAGCATAATGTTTTTCTTTGTACTAAACTAATGTAACAACCCTGTAATGTTTTGACCAGAACTTTGAGACTCATTCAACAGGCTCCAAACTGGACCCTGGTAACCTGGCTCTGGCCCTCTATTCAGCACTCTATTCATACTCGGGCTGGGACACCAATCATTCATCACAGAGGAGATCAAGAACCCAGAGAGGTACGAGGTCTTGTATTTCAGAAGATTTTATAACCAGCGTTATTGTTTCCATTCTTCATACTGATGGCATTGCTTTTACTTAACCACATACTAATAATCTTACTTTGGCTAAGTATTCTTTCTTTGTACTTTAAAGTCCCTCGGCCCTCATTTTACCGGTAGAAACGGTATGCATCACAGATACAGATGGACTGTAAGAAGTTGTAGATTCGCTTTCTGAAAGCGTTAGTACTACGTGTGTTGTAGCAATTATTTTTCTCCTCTTTTTTCAGTAAATATATAGACACACTGAGGAGTCTTGAGTTGATGAAAACACGTTTCTCTTTTCAGAATCTGCCCTGTCCATCGCTATTTCCATGCCATTGTCACTGTATCTACATTTTGCAACACGGGCTTACTACGTTGTCATGGATGCAGAAAAAGTGCTCAACAGCGAAGCCGTTGCTGTGGATGGACTTTAGTGCATTTTCCCCCACTGCACTACAGAAGTGCATTTGAGCTGATACACAATCCAGCAGTCAGCCGTATGTGTGCATTGCATCCTGATATCTACCTAAACTTCTTAGTACATCACAGGGATTATCCAAATTGACAGCATCTGCTTAGCCTAATTGGGGCAGCAGGTTGTTTGATCTTTCCTTCCTGTCTTCTGCTGTCATCTCTTTTGTCTGCCTGGCACTAGTTGTCTGGCTCAATACTCCCTTTGGGTCTCTGTGACTGCAGGAGTCTCGATGAATGGCAGGAACCTCATTTAGCTAATGAGGTTAGCGCTCACACAGAACATGGGAAAGTAATGATGTGATTAGTCATTGGAGGAGGAGGACTTGTACTGGTATTTGGTCATATTATAGTTCATTCTAATGGTTTACTAATTTGTCCAACAGGTCACAGCTTCTCTTCAATTTAAGATAAACAGCAATACGTTTTTCTGCAAACCTTGTCCCATGGCCCCTTACACTGCTTAGCCTTATACCTCAGCACTGAAGTTCGTTACGTAAAAACCCATCCTTAAAAGAATCCCGCGTAAAGAATTGTTTGAGTTTCAAGAGGTATTGCTCTAATTTGCACACACCTTTAGTTAATTAAATTGTATGATGATCTATCAGTGTTAAGTGCAATTGGCTCTTGGTATCCACCTGTCGAGTTAAGCTCTGACTTCGATCATGTGTAGACAGCTGATGGCACTTGTCAAACAATGAGATACGTTAGTACATACCAAAATCCACTCATAGTCACTTAGCTTCGTCTCAGCCCTACTAACATTTGACCAATCTCTTTGTTGCAGAGGTAAGTTCCGCTGTTATCTCTCCCTTTTGTTGCCTTCTTCATAACTGGTTGGGATTAAAAGCAGAGGTTACAGGTGGCCAGTGTGGTAGTTTTTTTTTAGGAGCTACACTGACCTACATTAGGGAGTGTTAATTATTTAGATCTGTAAGTTAAAACATCTTAAATATTGGGCAAGTTAGAATGCACTTATAAGCACATTAGTAACCTATGATTTGAGTTGTGTTTTACAAATTTAATTTGGAACATCAACTTTATCGACTGTTTTACTGTTATTGCGATCGCTCTATCCTGCTTTTTATGTAAGAGGCCCATGCTATTACTAATAATTCTGTGTTGGCTGGTCCTCAACATGCAGATAGGTGCTGGGCTGGGGTCATGGCTGATCCCTCGTCTGTGGCCATTCCTGCTATGGAGGCCTCAACTCCTCATCATCGCCGCCTCCAGGTAATCACATACAAGCACCACCTGAATGCAGATATATGCTATTCTACAACCTATTTCTGCCTGTAATGTTTTGAATTTAAGGTGTCAGCAACACTATGAGCAAACATGGTGACGTGTTTTCACGTTTTGTTTCTCTTGCAGGTTGTTTTTTGTTGGTTCCAGAGAAGGCCACCTGCCTAATGTGCTGTGCATGATCCACATAGAGCGTTTCACACCATTCGCCCTGCTCTTCAATGTTGTATCACATATTTTTGTGTGTCTTGAAATCAAAAGGTGTATTTGGTTGGTTTGGATCACTCTGGATGCCTGTATCCCTGGTGTGTGCTTTTTACCAAACTCAAATGTTTTGTGTGTGTTTGTGATCTTCACTTTCAGGTGGTTGTCCTGTTCTACCTGTCTTGCCTGATGTTTTCCAGTTGATCAACTCTTCAGTTTCAACTACTGTTTTATCGCCGTTCATAGCCAGTCTGATCTACCTTCCGCGTCAAAGCTCCTGATATCACCGACCTGTAAAGGTAAGAACTGATGCAGTAGGAGTTATTTAAGAATCACAGTGACTGTGCCTTCCAGGCACACGTGAATTTTTTCCTCACTCAGTGTGGTATGAACATGCAGTATATGAAATTAAAGTCAAACGGGTACCCACAGGGGCCAACAAAATTAACCATCAGAAATGTTCACTAAACCCTCTTTGACACAAGTTTCTGGTAAAAGACTGGGATAACCATTGCTTGGTCAAGTGTGCTTTTACATACAAGACTATGATTCAGGTTTTCAGCAGCTTCTAGTTATCAAGCAAAACAGAAAAAGTAACTTGTATATATCACTACTAGAAAAGAAATTGAGGGGATTCAATAATAATAAATACAAATTGGAGATAGGTCCAAGTCTGTTTCTTTTACAAAGTGTTGCATTATATCTCACTGACAGTCCCGGACTGGACAAAGACTGCTGTAATAGTACTACAAAGGGAGAAGTTGCTATTTACAAGTGTCATGTTATAAGTGTCGTGTTCTGAAGAGACAAACTGGGGGAGGGGGCAGGAAAGCTGTCCTTTGTCTAACTATGAAATTTCCAGTCTGGCTGAAGAGGCTCTAGACACCTGGAAAAGTATAAAAGGATGTGAATTTCCCTTGGCATTACCCTGTTAGAAAGATCATGCGGTAAACATTGCCACCTTTGGCCAAAGCTTCACTATCATGACATCTCTTAAGGTGCTGCGTGCTGACAACAACACACACAACTATATAAATAGGAAACTTAAAAGTAAGAAGATACACAAAGTTGCTATCTTTCCTCCACAGGGATACAGTCAATAGATAACTGTAAACATCTAAACTCTTTAAGCATTTAGATCGTAATTACGTTTAAGCCAATTAGAGCCATGATTAAATCATCAAAGGAATATGATTCAAATAAATGTTGTTAATGTATTGTTTTAAGTTTAATCTTTCTACTTTTTTTTTTTCTCCTGACCTTTTGCTACCCCTTCCTTTTTTTCTACTTCCACTTTACTTACTTTGCCCTCTCTGCCCCCCTCCCTCCTTCCCTTCAGCTGTCTTTGTTCTTCCCGATCGTCTACTGCTTGTGTAGCGTATTCTCGTAGTGGTTCCCCTCTACAGCGACACCATCAACTCTCTGGTGGGAATTGCTGTGGCGCTGTCTGGTGTACCTGTCTACTTTCATTTGCACCACCTGCCACCCAGTTCCAGACCAGCCTTCCCAGTAAAATGCTCGGTAAGAGATTGTCATAGCAGTGGTCGTGTTTGTTTTGGGAGACCTTCTTACTGTCGTCTTTGGCTGCTTTTCATATCAATCAGAATCAACAATACTATTGATCCCCGAAGAGAACTCTGTGTCACAGTAGCACCAGTTAAGACGGAGCCTGCAACAGGCAGCTTCACATTAGCGCATGTGCACACTTCACTTCTTTGCTAGAATCAACTCTAAATGTAGATGCATATTAAAAGAATTCATGACTGTTCAGACCAACATGTCTGAGAAAACATGGTGGCTGTTGCCTGAAGCACTCACTGTTTCGAGAGGTTGACTTTCTTAGCTGCACGGAGGGTTGAGACTGTGTTTAAACCAACTCTTTCAGTGTAATTACAAACATTTTACTAAAATACTGTTGAAATTAAAGCCTGATGATGATGGACTGGTTTTTGAGAGTGATTGATATTTGGGAGTTTAAAAATCTGATTAAGAATAGGCGCATAGTCATTAACATACACATAATCAACACACATCTTGATACCAGAACCTTTGGATTTGTTTGCTTTTTCAGATTGTGAAAAAGATACATGCTGAGCGCACATTCACAGTTGTTACATGTGCATATTGACCTGATCATTGATAAACCAAGTCCTGAGACCAAGCTGTACAATTTCCTGTGAATCATGTGGTACTGTGATGTTATGGATAACTTCAGTAGCTTACGGTTCTTACTGTAAGTTCCCAGCTACCACATGTAATAACCCTTGTCTTAGTGTTTAAGAGCTGAAGAGTGATTGGGATTAGTGTTTCAAAGTGTCAGTTGAATTAAGCCCCCATTCTGTAAAGGGTTTTGTAGTGCAAGTATACAACCTGAAGTTGAAGAATTCCCCCAATCAATAATCTAATGCTGGAATGTTTAAATTAGAAAAGCTTCAGCTGTTTGTTCAAAAACACTGCAATTGTTGTTTTTAGTACTGTATTTTTCAAAGATGATGTTTCTGAGCTCTGAGTTTAACCCTTGTTTTTTTTTTGTCACTACCGATAAGATTCTCTCTGTACACCCAAACCTGTGCAGTGTTGTGTGACCTCGCCTGATATCGACCTAGACAATTAGACCCAACAAGATGGAATGATAGAGCAACAAAGGCCTTGTGTGAAATGCTGTACTGAGGATGGGAGAGGAAGAAAACACTGAGGAATCTGTGAGCTGCAAACACCAAGATTTAGATAAGTATAGTCTGATTGATTAGGAAGGATGAAGAAACTGGAGAGGAGAGCTCACCTCCTCCCCCATCCCACATGAGCCATTGTTTGAAGGAGAAGGCTTTTGCTCTGAGTGAATAGTGTACGTGATAACCCTCAAACAACTTAGTGAAACTAGCACACTCACATGTTTACACAATGCAGTGTTGGCCGTGCAATCCCCTCCACACTTCTGCGATACCACTGTAATTCACACACACACACACACACAACACATCACACACACTCACTGACGGCCGAAAGCCTTAAGGTGACACTGCACAAATGAATTAACAAACCCTCCAGAAAATGATGACCAGCAAAGATGCCTGAGATATTATTCACAAACTGGAGGTTATTACAAAAAACACACAAGGTGGATCTGAAAACGGCCATGCTCTCCATGTGTGGCATGATCACATCCTATTTTAAAAGGTGAGCCTGGATGGTTAAACACTTGTGACCCTTGTTAAAATTACAGTGATTACTGTACAGTAACAGTGATTTAATTCTTATTTTCATTTTTATCTTTTAGGGGCATTAAGATATAATGAATTAGTAATCACAAGCTAAAAACTTGATTAGAAAAAAAAAAAGTCAGAACTTTTTTTTTTTTTTATACACTCGACCCCACCAGGGGTCTCCTCGACCAATGGTTTAAAACCCCCCACTGCTTGCCTGTTAAGGTTTTAATTTGTTTGGTGTCATCAGAAGGTAATTTTCCAGTGTTGTGTTGTACTATAAATGTAATGGTTTTTTTGTAAGAGTTTAACATCAACTGTATTGGTAAGGCATCCGACAATGTAAACAAAAATATTTCTCAGACTTGTTGACAATCTCTCCAGCAAATTTGCACATCACATTTGCATTTTCTGTTTTGCTTGACATTACCTTGGTTATAGAAAAGCTTTATTCTGATATATTACTGAACTGGACAAATGGAAAGATGTTTAAAGAGATTATATACAAAGTGCTGTTTTTCCTTGCCGTTTTAAACAAGCCTATTTTGTGTGTCAGTTAAATATGAATACGACAAAATCCGTAATTTTTGCTTCCTCCTTCTGTGAATGCATGTGAAATGTGTTGTAAACCTTTGATTATCAGGGCTATATTTTGATTTCTAGTGCCTTCTATGGTAGCTAAATACTTTCCAGGACAACATGAGATGAAGTGTCATTCCGATCCGTCTACATTGCTGTTTTTGTTTTATGCTGTTATTGTCACATTGTTCTCTCCTTTCAGACAAACAAAACGAGAAGAATGTTAAAAAATGTTTTAACATACAGTTGTGATTGTTTCTGTATTTAACACGTGTACTTCCAGATTCCTCTAGGTAATGTTTGTCTTCAGTATGCAGTTTTGTTGGAACAAACCTCAGGATCAACCATGCTGATGGCACATGTTGCCATATTTAGGATCTTTCATTTTTAGCCGCTCTTGTCTTTAGAGTTTTTATCACAAATGGGAGATTTATGTAATTGTTGCCTTGTGAATATTCACCAACTTGGACCATTTATTCACCGTGCATAGCCAGTGGTCTTAAACAAGCTGATAGTTGGCCCATCTTTCTGCTCACAGAGACAGTGGCCCCTAGCAAGTGGTTCTGCTTTCTAGTGAAAAATTATAGCTGTAGTGTGCTGATCTACAGGTAGAAACAAGTCAAACTTTGGTGTTTGTACTGTAGTCTTATGAAATGTATGTGCCTTCTGTAGTGTGGTCTGCCAAAGGCCTTGCCATATTTTTGTATATTGTCACCAGCTCTTGAGCACAATCATATTGACTCGTCGGTGTGCCAAATGTTTTGGTAAATGTATCTTAAAGGTCGTTAACTCTCAACTAGACTAATCTGCCTTTAGATGAATCATATGCAGTGTCTTGAGTCAAGCACTTCCACAACACCAGCCATATAAGCACACTGTTATCTGTTTATGTTGTTTTCTCTCAGTCATCATTTATACAGTCACTTTTGTGTGTGTGTTGTTCGAGAAGAAACTACCATATATTCCAGTAAGCCATTTCATGTATTTCTATATATTGCCATGTTATGAACCTTATATACTTACGACTTGAATGTTACAGTATATGTGATGTTTCACTGGGTACCAAATACTGAATGTGTGTTTTCTCGCTTCGGTCGTGTTTGACAATTTGTATATTTGTAAAATTGTTTAAGTGCTTCTGCTTTGTTGACTGTTTTTTTTTTATTATCATTTTGGACACGACAACCAAATGGCAATAAGGACAGAACGTTTCCGTGTTTAATTTGAATAAAGAAAAGTACTGATGTTTCAGTGCCTCTGACTAGTCTTATTCATTGTCCTCTTCATAGGTCTTGCACCTCTGTTCAGCGGGCAGCTCACAGCCGCTAGTCATGGTCTTTTAACACTTCATGAAATCCTGTCAACCTGCAGTTTAGAATCTGTTGATGGTTGATTTAGCTCCAGGACCTTTTTTGTTTTACAAAAACAAAAAACAATTTCTTACTGTATTCCCATGTTTGTTTTTTGCAGATAAAAAAAAAAAAATCAAAGCAAACTAAATGATGCAGTACAAATACTTGTTTTATAGTAACTTGGCAGTTCATCAGTAAAAAGATACATATCTTGTAAAGCGTGGACCAAAATTTAGTTACATAGTATAGTATTATAGTACATATGTAATCTGTAAAGCAAAAAACAGTCAGTTATGAGGGTGGCAGACCAACATAGCTATAGGTCCAGTAGACTGCCAGTGTTAGATGATGACTTGATGCTGTGTATTCTACTATGTCACCACAGAAAACTCATGGTGTCTTTGCTGCACATCTTCCTTCCAGCCTCCTCAGGTAGCTGCCAATCCCCACTCTTGTATACAATCCACCTGCCTCCTGGAGGCTCCGTGCACAGCTCACATTCAGCACGTTGTGCACTCTTCACTTCAGATGCTGCCCGTCGATAGGCGCTCATTCTGGGAGAGGCCTGCCTCTGTCCCTCCCCGGGAGTGGAGGGAGTTGGGTTCCACTGACCATGCATAAAAGATAAAGCAGTGGAGAGGCAATGCAGCCGAGCACCATGACAGCTACTGTAACAGCTCTCTCCCAGAGAATGCAGGACGGGCAGCAGACAAAGTGAGTTATTAGCTATTAAGGTCCAGGACGCTTAGGGGCGTACTTGGACAACTAATGCTCTGGACGGAGGATCTGTCCTAGGATGGGCAGAAGCACCGGGTGCTGCTCTTCAATGGTGAGTGGCCATTACACACTGGCACCACTTGGCATCATGGAGCTACCTCGCCGCCTGAACTGGTCCGAAACCGACCCTGGAGGCCTCATGTTCGGCGCAGAGATTCAACCGTAGTGTCTGTGGATTGAATGAGAGGATTTCAGTCCTGATTTTCTACTAGTTTGCTTTTCTCTTGCCTTCATGTTTCTCTTGAAAATGTCTGTCTCCTGGGTTCACCTTAATTGTCTAACTTCTGCCGTGAAACTGTGGATCTCCCAGTGAAGTCCACTGTCTTGCAAATGAAGTGTGGATAGTGACTCCGACAGACTGTTGCTGCTGCTCTGAAATCCTTGTGTGCTTCACGCTGTGTATAATACCACTTATCTATTTTTTCTGATGGTACTTGATGACTAAGCATGTAATATAATGCACATCCTCTGGGTTTTGTTTTTTAAATTAGTAATTAGACTCAGTAAGTGGTTACTCTCTTTTTCCACCAACAGGCCATTTACATCCTCCACAGTGGGCTAAGTGTTGGATAGATGGATGTTGAGCGTGGCATGGTGTTGAAAGTCTCCGTTTTGAGTAAAATTATCGACCAGGTTCTATGTAGTTTTCTGACATAACTCACTGTATAGCTTCTCGCATTCAAAATTTTGACCCTTCCTAGTCTGTGATTTTGCAAACACACACCATGTGATTTTTAATTTAATTTATCACACGGTCAAATAAGATGGTGTCTCAAGTGTAGTCTTGCATTGCCAGACCTATCTCCAAAGTACTGTGAAGTAAGTTTTGGCTCCTCCACACTAAAAAAATACCTGGTAGCAGTCCCAGGGACTTTTTTTCATATGGAAACAAAAAAGGCGAGTAGCCGAGGCAGTCAAGTAGATCCCATGCAGTGGAAACCGCCAATACATTCCTGGAACCGCTGAGTTGTTTGCATTTCTTTGAACCAATCACATCGTCTTTGGCGGCGCCAAGCTCTGGACGCAAAGACAGTGGCTTAAAAAGGTCTCGGGAAGGAACTTGTTGTTGGAACATTTGCACCCTGCAAAGACAAGCCACATTCTATATTAAATGAAGTTAACTGTTCACACAATACAGTACCGTGAGGTATGTGAATCAGCTGGATACATGTTTAAATGTAATTTGCTCTTGCCAGTGTATTGCAGTGTGTATTTTGTCCATGTTAATCCCACCTCAGTCCATAAATGTCCCAGTTGGATACAAATGCTGAAACATATTCTTTGTAATCTTTACAATTTTTACTGAATAAACTAAGCAGGCCTGCCTTATTGCACGATCCAAATGTTCTTCAAAACTTGCCATTTTTAGCGTGAAGCTTGCTAGCTCAAAGTTGTTGCTTCTGTAGTGAAGGATTTGGAGAATGGCAATAGGGAGAATGAGAAGCAAAGCCTTACATTGCGCCGCATGTCAGCCTTTATCCTGGAAATGAACTTTTGTTGCTCCAGACAAATGTAAGTAACTATTATTGAAGCACTTCTGGATGATTAAGACTTTCTTACACGTTAACTTGAAAACCTTTAATAAATCCTTTCAGCAACAACTTTTCGCACACACGTACACACGCTGATCAGCTGACACGGAAGTCAATTTAGTCAGACTTAATCAGAGAATGTTAAATTGAAATAGCATCTGTGTTAAACCAGACTGTAGAGGAATGGATTACAGGACTCTGGCTGTGCCAAGTGGGTCTAGGGGTGTTAAATTTGGATTGGGTGTTTCTTACAAACCTGTAATGTCTCGGGGAAAAAAAACAACAACTCTGTGCCTTTTTAAAAGATTTTGATGACAAATGAACTTGGTTATTCTGCAAAGGAGAACGGTGTAGTGTTAATTGTCACAAAGGTACATTGGAGTGCGATCGATTTGAAACTGAGTGCACACACTAGCTGCTGTTGTCCGAATGTTGCTGGTTTGAAAGGGTCTGTTCTCTGGTAGTAAACATGTTCCCTCCAGCATTTTTCATCTGACTGTCAGCAGCAACAGCATTGCTTGGAAGCCATGTTTTCAACTAAGGTGAAGTTATTGATTATTTCCTCAGAACGTTTGAGTGGCTTTTTCCCTGCTGATTATCTCAGTATTTATTAATAAGAGACAAAGTGTAGGTTTTTCTTTAAATAGCGGCCACTGCAGAGTAGATGCCTTGAGCATTCAATGATTGGACTTACAGTCTCATAATCTGGTGGACTTTGGAGGCTTCTTACGTCCCGCAGCAGAGATTTTTCCTATTTTTCAGCCGTTCATAAATCCTACTCTAGGATCGATTATTTTATATTGGATTCTAAAATTTTATCACAGTGGTAGACTGCACTTACCATACATTCTCATTTCAGACCACGCCCCGTCTCCTTAAAGCTTAATCTGAATCTTAACGGGGGGTATTTACTGGCGGCTAACAATTCTTACTGAAAGAGAAGGAATTTTGTTCTTACCTTTCGAGCAAATTGATCTTTACATTGACACAATGATAACGGTGAAGTTAGCAACTCCACACTTTGGGAGGCAATGAAGTCTGTTCTTAGAGCACATTATAGCTTGTGAAGACATGGAAAAAAGGAAATCTAAAGCTAGGTTAATAGAAATTGATAGTCAGCTATCAGATTTGGAAGCACTATAAGAGTGGACAATAACCTGAGGTACTGAAGAATCACAGCATTGAGATATGAGTACAATTCTATATTGGCCAAAATATCTCACGTTTACTGGCCCAAGTACGGCAAAGTATTTTGAGTTTGGTGATAAACCCCAAAGGTTACTTGCCCGCCAGTTAAGACAATTTCAGGCGTCCAGGTCCTACACTCTATCAAGGGGAATGATGGGACTCTCCTGACGGATCCAAAGAGAATCAATGACTGTTTTGCTGATTTTTATGAAAAGGTCTATCAGTCGCAGGGTGGATCTGATCCAGGGGATGTAGAGGATTTTTTTGATGATCTGCAACTGCCTAGTTTGTCAAGGAAATCTTCCTCCTCACTGGATGCAGTCATCAATTTGAGTGAGGTAAAAGAAGTGATTTCCTCTCTCCCCAACAACAAGGCAGCAGGACCAGATGGCTTTAGTATCGAATTCTTTAAGGTACTAAGTCATAAAGTTTCCCCACTTATCTTACAAATGCTGAATCACTCGCTGGTGAGCTCGAGGTTGCCTCCCACTTTATATAAGGCCAATATTTCGCTCATACCCAAACCTGGACGCGACCCCAATCAGGTCTCTTCGTATCGTCCTATCTCCCTGCTACCTATCGAAACAAAAATTCTTGGAAAAGTTTTAGCCAATAGATTAAAGGGGCACATTTGTTCCATTATTCATCCTGACTAATCAGGGTTCATGCCAGGTAGGCATATGTACTTTAACTTGCGCCGCCTGTTTCATATTCTGTATACAGAACACACTGAAGAGACGGTAATAATTTCTTTAGATGCACAGCGTGCATTTGATCAGGTGGAATGGCTCCATATGTTGTTTATTCTTAAAAAATTTGGTTTCGGGCCATCCTTTATGAAGTGGATTGAGATTATCTCATCACACCCTACCGCCTCTGTTATAACCAACCAAAATGTCTCAAGCCCTTTTACAATCGGTCGTGGAACTCGTCAGGGATGTCCCCTCTCCCCTTTCCTGTTTGCAATTATTATTGAACCGCTAGCAATCAGTATTGGACAAAGTCGTCTAATTTCTCCCATCAACATTTATGGTCAAAAGCATCATATTTCACTGTATGCGGATGACATTCTTTTATTCATTTCCCACCCTCAAGCCTCAATACCTCATCTTTTGTCTTTAATTAGTAATTTTGGCAGATTCTCCGGATTTTCTGTTAACTGGGATAAAAGTGAGTTAATGCCAATTTCCAACCAAGCCGATATGACATTTATACAGTCTACCCCTTTTAAAAAAGCTTTTAAAGACTTTTCATATCTTGGTATAACTGTGACTAAAGACCCTGATGACCTTTTACGGAAAAATTGGGCTAAAAAGATTGAGCAACTTAAACAGAGTATACAATTTTGGAAGACTCTTCCTATTTCTCTTGTTGGTAAGATCAATGTAATTAAGATGGTTGCACTGCCACGTTTTTTGCATCTCTTCCAGTCTCTTCCATGTTACATTGCCCAGTACTACTTTAAACAATTGGATTCAATTATTGCTCCTTTTATTTGGAACTACAAAGCCATCAGGATCTCCAAGAAACATCTATATAAACCAAAAAATGTTGGTGGCTTTGCTTTACCGAATTTTAAAATGTACTACTGGGCGGCTCATCTGTCTTTACTTGCCTGGTGGAGAAAACGACCCCCCTCCTCTTCTTATTCCTGCCCTGCTTGGCTGTGCATAGAACGAATGCTTTGTAACAAGACTTCTTTTCTGGCTATGCTCAACAGCCCCATCAAAGTTAGTAAGTCACACTATGGTAATAGCTTTGTAATCAATGGCACCATTCGCATATGGGAGCAAATAAAGCTCCATATCAAGGCGCCGAGTGTATATACCGATACTCCAATTTGTGAAAATCATGCTTTCGTACCCGGCCTAAATGATATTGCTTTTTCTGCTTGGAAGCAGAAAGGCATTACAAGCGTAAG